>NW_027660842.1:7500-101923 GCF_963280865.1 Gymnoscopelus braueri
ACCCTAACCCTAACCCTAACCCTAACCCTAACCCTAACCCTAACCCTAACCCTAACCCTAACCCTAACCCTAACCCTAACCCTAACCCTAACCCTAACCCTAACCCTAACCCTAACCCTAACCCTAACCCTAACCCTAACCCTAACCCTAACCCTAACCCTAACCCTAACCCTAACCCTAACCCTAACCCTAACCCTAACCCTAACCCTAACCCTAACCCTAACCCTAACCCTAACCCTAACCCTAACCCTAACCCTAACCCTAACCCTAACCCTAACCCTAACCCTAACCCTAACCCTAACCCTAACCCTAACCCTAACCCTAACCCTAACCCTAACCCTAACCCTAACCCTAACCCTAACCCTAACCCTAACCCTAACCCTAACCCTAACCCTAACCCTAACCCTAACCCTAACCCTAACCCTAACCCTAACCCTAACCCTAACCCTAACCCTAACCCTAACCCTAACCCTAACCCTAACCCTAACCCTAACCCTAACCCTAACCCTAACCCTAACCCTAACCCTAACCCTAACCCTAACCCTAACCCTAACCCTAACCCTAACCCTAACCCTAACCCTAACCCTAACCCTAACCCTAACCCTAACCCTAACCCTAACCCTAACCCTAACCCTAACCCTAACCCTAACCCTAACCCTAACCCTAACCCTAACCCTAACCCTAACCCTAACCCTAACCCTAACCCTAACCCTAACCCTAACCCTAACCCTAACCCTAACCCTAACCCTAACCCTAACCCTAACCCTAACCCTAACCCTAACCCTAACCCTAACCCTAACCCTAACCCTAACCCTAACCCTAACCCTAACCCTAACCCTAACCCTAACCCTAACCCTAACCCTAACCCTAACCCTAACCCTAACCCTAACCCTAACCCTAACCCTAACCCTAACCCTAACCCTAACCCTAACCCTAACCCTAACCCTAACCCTAACCCTAACCCTAACCCTAACCCTAACCCTAACCCTAACCCTAACCCTAACCCTAACCCTAACCCTAACCCTAACCCTAACCCTAACCCTAACCCTAACCCTAACCCTAACCCTAACCCTAACCCTAACCCTAACCCTAACCCTAACCCTAACCCTAACCCTAACCCTAACCCTAACCCTAACCCTAACCCTAACCCTAACCCTAACCCTAACCCTAACCCTAACCCTAACCCTAACCCTAACCCTAACCCTAACCCTAACCCTAACCCTAACCCTAACCCTAACCCTAACCCTAACCCTAACCCTAACCCTAACCCTAACCCTAACCCTAACCCTAACCCTAACCCTAACCCTAACCCTAACCCTAACCCTAACCCTAACCCTAACCCTAACCCTAACCCTAACCCTAACCCTAACCCTAACCCTAACCCTAACCCTAACCCTAACCCTAACCCTAACCCTAACCCTAACCCTAACCCTAACCCCTAACCCTAACCCTAACCCTAACCCTAACCCTAACCCTAACCCTAACCCTAACCCTAACCCTTGCCTGACACTCTCCGGGATGGTTGCCACGTTGGACCCTCTGGGGACCCTAGGGTAGATATCAGGACCTTTCCTGGACTTCTCAACACACTGTTTTAGTATTGACTTCTAACTGAAGCAATGCTTTATTCTACACTTCCTACTATATACCTCCCTACCCTTTCCAAAATAAATCCATAATAAAATACCATATTGAACATGGGACACACGTTGGAGCTTTGATCACCTCCAACGGGCCAGCCTTGAGTGAGGGTGTCTAGTATTAAAAGGCCGAAACACCCGTCGACCTCTTGGTTACTACTGAAGATGTGATCCTGAAATTATCAACCTATTTGGATGAGCCATTATCCCCTTATCTAAAATACTCCAAAATAACCCATATTGAACACTTCATACATGGACTAAGGGACTGACTGACCCCACAGGATGCGGGATATTCATAGGACTTTATACAGTACTTTTTTGAACAAAGATTGAATACTATACTCTCTGATTCTTGATGACAGTAACCGTTCTATACCACCTTTCTATTACATGCATTTCTTATAGCATTCCGGGGGTGACTACTACTTGGGGGCATATTTCTCCTAGGTATGCACTCGCCTGGTGACGCAACTCCCTGCTTAACGTACACGTCGCGCGCTTCGCGCGCGCCGTGTTTGGGATTGGTCTATTAAGTTTCGGGAATAATTTAGTCTACTGGGGGGTATATATTTCTCCCAGGTATGCACTCTCCTGTTGACGCAACTCCCTGCTTAACGTACACGTCGCGCGCTACGCGCGCTCCGTGTTTGGGATTGGTCTATGAGTTTCCAGTATGATTTAGTCCACTTGGGGGTATATTTCTCCGAGGTATGCACTCGCCTGGTGACGCAACTCCCTGCTTAACGTACACGTCGCGCGCTACGCGCGCTCCGTGTTTGGGATTGGTCTAGGACGTTCACGGATGGTTAAACATACTATTATTCTGACCCACTGGACCTTGGAACGTCCTTAAAAGTCCTCCTATTTGGGTCCTGGATGGATAACGGAACTACATATCTCTATTATTCTGAACCACTGGACCATTGGAACGTCCTTAAAAAGTCCTCTTACCGGGGGTGACTACTACTTGGGGGCATATTTCTCCTAGGTATGCACTCTCCTGGTGACGCAACTCCCTGTTCACGCAACTCCCTACTTAACGTACAAGTCGCGCACTGCGCGCGCTCCGTGTTTGGGATTGGTCTGAGTTTCAAGTATGATTTAGCCCACTTGGGGGCACATTTCTCCTAGGTATGCACTCTCCTGGTGACGCAACTCCCTGTTGACGCAACTCCCTACTTAACGTACAAGTCGCGCGCTGCGCGCGCTCCGTGTTTGGGATTGGTCTGAGTTTCGAGTATGATTTAGCCCACTTGGGGGCATTTTTCTCCTAGGTATGCACTCGCCTGGTGACGCAATTCCCTGTTGACGCAACTCCCTACTTAACGTACAAGTCGCGCGCTGCGCGCGCTCCGTGTTTGGGATTGGTCTAGGACGTTCACGGATGGTTAAACATACTATTATTCTGACCCACTGGACCTTGGAACGTCCTTAAAAGTCCTCCTATTTGGGTCCTGGATGGATAACGGAACTACATATCTCTATTATGCTGAACCGCTGGACCATTGGAACGTCCTTAAAAAATCCTCTTACCTGGGTCTCGGATGTGGCCACCTGGGACACCAACTCATCATACTCATAACATTTAGTCTAGGAAACGTTTGCGGGGACGGGACGCGGCTACTCGGTCGTGTTCTGGGAGCGACGCCCTCTCCTTGCCGTGGAACTGGACCCATTTCTGACCATGCACTTAGGACATTTTCAAGCTGGGTCTATCTTCCCAGGGGAGGAGGTTGTCTCCGGGACGTGATTGGGTGCGGCCCCCTTCCTTTCAACCGTTCTCATCAATTTTAAGGGAGGACTATATGGGGACTAATGAACAAGGGAGTGGGGTTTTGAGTGGGGCTCACTTACGGGAGATTCGCCTGTCTCCCATCAGTAGATCTCACGCCCGCTCTTGCATGACGCTTCTTCGGCCGATGAGAATCTCGGGAGCGGGCGTTCTCTGACGGAGTGAGCACGGGCTCTACCTCAATTCTCTACGCAGGGAGCCCCGGACCAGGAAGATCGGTTGTGACCTGATCTGGGGACTCCATTGCTACTTTCAAAGTAATACATGGATGGGAGGGTACTCCGGGTGGCTATTGCATCTGACAAAAAAGGAGGCGTGATGTACACTTCACGTAAGAAGGATTATAGAAAGAAGGATGGACTCTAGGATACATTACCGGGATCCTTCAACTACCCCCTCTGGGGACTGAATATTTCTTTAGTTAGATATGGACCTACGATAGGATGATTAGTAAAATTGTGTGTAGCAGGTGTGCACATGCTGCCAGCCGGGCCCTCAGTCACTATCTGATTACTGTTTTTACACGTTCACGTTCTGGCTGAGGGTGCCTAACCCCAGGGCTTCGAGCCGTACCTGTTCTCCTGTCGGCATCCCCTCTGTGGGACTGATCTTAAAACCTAACCCAGCCAGACTCTCTCACAAAACGAACATCATCCTATGACGTTGGTCCATGGGAATACCTCCGAAAAGCAACATCGGATGTGAGCTTGGAGGAAGTATTCCTCTATACAGAAAGGAACATGGAACACATATGGATCTTTATGAATGAAAAAGGAAAAATGGACTCAGAAGATCGGAGTTCTCCACCAGGCACAGTCCACAATGACGGTGTAGACCTATACCTAATACATTCATCCTAAATGGGGGGTGATTCTGAAAGTGAACTCAGTGGGGGGATGACCACTAGGGGGAGTCAACGAGGACACTTGTATTCTAGACCTAAACCTAACCTTCATCCTAACCCTAACCTTAGTGGGGGGTGAATCCGAAAGGTGAACTCAGTGGGGGATGACCACTAGGGGGAGTCAACGAGGACACTTGTATTCTAGACCTAAACCTAACCTTCATCCTAACCCTAACCTTAGTGGGGGGTGAATCCGAAAGGTGAACTCAGTGGGGGATGACCACTAGGGGGAGTCAGTGAGGACACTTGTATTCTAGACCTATACCTAACCTCTATCCTAACCCTAACCTGAGTGGGGGGTGAGTATGAAGGTGAACTCAGTGGGGTGTGGCCACTACCCTAGTGGCTGGGATAATAGAGAAACTGTTCCTTAACAGTATAAATGAAATTGGACAGCAGTATTAACATCAGCACGCCGCCCCGAGCGCGCTGGTGTAAGTCTCCTTGCACACGGCCTTACCGTTCTCCCTTTTTGACTGGGGGTCTTGGTTTACCTTTTTCACGCAATAACACGACATAACTCCTTAACGATACGTTTTTAGAATCCGTCGTTCAGATATGTTGTACAGCTCGCCGAGACGAACACGCGTATATGTGTCTCATTCTTGTACGACACTTTTTGCCTGAGTCTGCTAGTTTCCACAAGCTACTTATAGGCTATACTCCTAACACCATGTTGAAAGTTATTCCTTGAAACAAAATTTCTCCTAGGAGGATCTTGGTTGTCCCATATTTTAGAAAGTGATAGAACTCCTCAAGACAAACAGACTGACATATGGTTCATTTCTGGGCGACCTTCCTACGCGATGTTACAGGGGCCAGAAGTCTACGATTTTTTCCTAAATCACTATAAGGTATTAAGGGTTGTTGTTTCGTGGGCAGACATTAAACTATTAGTTCTTTCTAGGAAAAAATACCTGGGAGCATAATGACCAAAATCCATGGAATGGTGGATTTTTTAAACTTCAAAACAGCATTTTCACTTAGTTTTCGGTTGTTTAGACAGCGCGGACTATCACCATTAGATTTCCCTTAGTCCAATTAAGGGGGGGGACGAAATTTTAGATATAAATGTTGTAAAATGGATTTTTGGTGACCTCCTACACGTTAAAATCCATTAATAATCCATATATTACCCGTTTGGCTCGATCAGGTACTCATTTTTTTCGTCTCATTAAGCTGAATCCAGTGCACTTGGTCTTATGTCTCTATGACACTCCTAACGGCAGCAGTAAAATTCCGTAAATTTGAAAAACATCCATGTTCTATAGCCTATAGGGGTTAGGCAGACACCATTTTGGAAAATAACAAACCTATTTGTGTATGTGGGGAACACGGGGAATCCAATAAAATTGGTTTCGAGAGTCTATGACACTTCGATATATGTCAGGTAAGCGTGTGGGGTAGGTTTTTTGGCCCCTAAAAACCCAATAAAATTTCTTCTTTGATAAAAACCAGTTAGTCTGACTTACTTTTTCACGCCGGAACTGTTAAAATTGGTCCCGTTGAAAAAAATGGTTTCCTTAAGTTGTCTAGCCTCTATTAGGCCTCTAGGTCATAAACCATTGAATGATCCCCTCTGTATCGTTCCAATTTTTGTCCTATTGGTCCCATTTACCAGTGGTTCCGGACTTCACCACTGGGGGGCGCTCCTGTATCCTCTCTGTATCGTTCCCATTTGTGAATTCTCCTCTGTATCGTTCCAATTTGTGGAATCCTCTCTGTATCGTTCCAATTTGTGTCCCATTTACCAGTGGTTCCGGACTTCACCACTGGGGGGCGCTCCTGTATCCTCTCTGTATCGTTCCAATTTGTGAATTCTCCTCTGTATCGTTCCAATTTGTGGAATGGTCCCATTTACCAGTGGTTCCGGACTTCACCACTGGGGGGCGCTCCTGTATCCTCTCTGTATCGTTCCAATTTGTGGATTCTCCTCTGTATCGTTCCAATTTGAGGAATGGTCCCATTTACCAGTGGTTCCGGACTTCACCACTGGGGGGCGCTCCTGTATCCTCTCTGTATCGTTCCAATTTGTGAATTCTCCTCTGTATCGTTCCAATTTGTGGAATGGTCCCATTTACCAGTGGTTCCGGACTTCACCACTGGGGGGCGCTCCTGTATCGTTCCAATTTGTGAATTCTCCTCTGTATCGTTCCAATTTGTGGAATGGTCCCATTTACCAGTGGTTCCGGACTTCACCACTGGGGGGCGCTCCTGTATCCTCTCTGTATCGTTCCAATTTGTGAATTCTCCTCTGTATCGTTCCAATTTGTGGAATCCTCTCTGTATCGTTCCAATTTGTGAATTCTTCTCTGTATCGTGCCAATTTGTGGAATCTTCTCTGTATCGTTCCAATTTGTGTCCCATTTACCAGTGGTTCCGGACTTCACCACTGGGGGGCGCTCCTTTATCCTCTCTGTATCGTTCCAATTTGTGAATTCTCCTCTGTATCGTTCCAATTTGTGGAATGGTCCCATTTACCAGTGGTTCCGGACTTCACCACTGGGGGGCGCTCTTTTGACCGGGACCCCCCCGTACCCCCCCAGGATTGGAGTGGGAGGTCTGGGGACCCGGCCAGGTAGCCCTATGCAAGTCCCACCTGTTGGTGGGAAGGACTGGACCTCCGTTTGGTCGCGGCCCCCCGAGACCCCCCCTTGCTCCCCGAGATTGGAGTGGGGGGGCTGGGGTCCGCTCCCATGGATGGGAGGTCCCATGGCCAGGCCCGGCCAGGTAGCCCTGTGCAAGTCCCACCTATTGGTGGGAAGGACTTGGCCCCGTTTGGTCGGGACCCCCTGAGGGGTCCGGACCCTCTCGTTCCCGGAGTCGGAAGAGGGGACGTGGTCCCATGGCCCCTTTTGTTACGTGTTCTATTCACTGAATGAAACGCAATGGCAAGTAGGTATTGAGCATACTGAAGTCCCTTATGTGACTACGCTTCTCACTCACGGTTATATGTAATGTTATATGTAAATATATGTAAATATGTACATGCCTGGCTGCATGGTTTTGCCTGCACAACCGTTAGTCTAGTCTTCAGCACAATTGACCACTATCGAACCAAAATGCCTAGCAAACCATTCCAATCCAATGCTGAAGGACTTCCTCCTGACTGAAGAAGACTTTCCTGGACTTCCTGACTTCCTGCTAGGTAGTTTCTTTAGCTAGGTCTTTACCAGGCTTGAAGGGAGCCGGCTGCCACCGGCTCTCCCCTGCCTTCTCTCCCTCTTTTCTGCCGAGGTTGTACGGAGGCTTGAAGAGAGGCCCAGCCTACGCTGCCACCGGCTCTCCCCTGCCTTCCCTCCCCTGGCTGCATGGGCTTTGTGGGCGGGGCTGCCGTCCTGGGGGGCCGCAAGCGATTGCGGCCCCTCAGGGGGGCGGCCTTACCCATGGGGTCTCTGGGGGTCTTTTGGCCAGAGAGAGAGGCCATCCCACGCCGCCACAGGCTCTCTCCTGGTCCTCTTCTTCGGATCCTGAGGCTTCCAGACAACTCAGTGGCCGAAATGTGGAGGTTATCCTGGCACTAAAGATCCGTTGTTCCCACGGGGAAGTGTTGGGCCTATCAATACATTTCTTTAGGGGCTTAACCCTGGCTTCCTGAGCAGGGTATAGAGGTTGGACGGTGGGACAGTAGGCTCGAGGGGCACCAAGCTGGCCTCCATATATCGGACGGATCCCCTGGGAACCCTCTAGCCCTGGAGCTTAGGTAGTGCTTCAGGACTGGAGGGCTCCCTCCCCTATCCGGACGGTGGAGGTAGAACCTTGGCTCGGTGCCCCCGTAAGTCGACTGGGGGAGGGTGTAATGGGGCTTTAGTTCAGGGGGTACACCTACCTGGAGTGTGGTCTGCTCCGATGTTGCCTGACACACTCTGGTTCGGTTGCCACGGTTATGCCTGCCTGCAGAGTGTTTTTTTTTTTCCCCGATGTTGCCTACTACACTCCAGGCCAGTCACCGTAGGTGGACCCCCTTAGGACCGTAAAGACAATCCCTTGTTATATTTAGGGGGTACACCTGCCCGGAGAGTGGTCTACCCCGATGCTGCCTGACACGCTCTGGGCCCGTTGCCGCAGGTATACCTGCCTGGAGAGTGGTCTACTCCGATGTTACCTGACACACTCCGGGTCGGTTGCCATAGGTGGACCCTCTTAGGACCATAGACACAATCCTTTGTTATAGTTTAGGGGGTACACCTGCCTGGAGAGTGGTCTACTCTGATGTTGCCTGACACGCTCCGGGGCGATGGCCGCAGGTACACCGGCCTGGAGAGTGGTCTATTCCGATGTTGCCTGACGCACTCCGGGTTGGTTGCCATAGGTGGACCCTCTTAGGACCATAGAGACAATACTTACTAATTTTAGGGGGCACACCAATCGGGAGAGTGGTCCACACCGATGTTGCCTGACACTCTCCGGGATGGTTGCCACGTTGGACCCTCTGGGGACCCTAGGGTAGATATCAGGACCTTTCCTGGACTTCTCAACACACTGGTTTAGTATTGACTTCTAACTGAAGCAATGCTTTATTCTACACTTCCTACTATATACCTCCCTACCCTTTCCAAAACAAATCCATAATAAAATACCACATTGAACATGGGACACACGTTGGAGCTTTGATCACCTCCAACGGGCCAGCCTTGAGTGAGGGTGTCTAGTATTAAAAGGCCGAAACACCCGTCGACCTCTTGGTTACTACTGAAGATGTGATCCCGAAATTTTCAACCTATTTGGATGAGCCATTATCCCCTTATCTAAAATACTCCAAAATAACCCATATTGAACACTTCATACATGGACTAAGGGACTGACTGACCCCACAGGATGCGGGATATTCATAGGACTTTATACAGTACTTTTTTGAACAAAGATTGAATACTATACTCTCTGATTCTTGATGACAGTAACCGTTCTATACCACCTTTCTATTACATGCATTTCTTATAGCATTCCGGGGGTGACTACTACTTGGGGGCATATTTCTCCTAGGTATGCACTCGCCTGGTGACGCAACTCCCTGCTTAACGTACACGTCGCGCGCTTCGCACGCGCCGTGTTTGGGATTGGTCTAAAAAGTTTCGGGAATAATTTAGTCTACTGGGGGGTATATATTTCTCCCAGGTATGCACTCTCCTGTTGACGCAACTCCCTGCTTAACGTACACGTCGCGCGCTACGCGCGCTCCGTGTTTGGGATTGGTCTATGAGTTTCCAGTATGATTTAGTCCACTTGGGGGTATATTTCTCCGAGGTATGCACTCGCCTGGTGACGCAACTCCCTGCTTAACGTACACGTCGCGCGCTACGCGCGCTCCGTGTTTGGGATTGGTCTAGGACGTTCACGGATGGTTAAACATACTATTATTCTGACCCACTGGACCTTGGAACGTCCTTAAAAGTCCTCCTATTTGGGTCCTGGATGGATAACGGAACTACATATCTCTATTATTCTGAACCGCTGGACCATTGGAACGTCCTTAAAAGTCCTCTTACCGGGGGTGACTACTACTTGGGGGCATATTTCTCCTAGGTATGCACTCTCCTGGTGACGCAACTCCCTGTTGACGCAACTCCCTTCTTAACGTACAAGTCGCGCGCTGCGCGCGCTCCGTGTTTGGGATTGGTCTAAGTTTCGAGTATGATTTAGCCCACTTGGGGGCATATTTCTCCTAGGTTTGCACTCTCCTGGTGACGCAACTCCCTGTTGACGCAACTCCCTACTTAACGTACAAGTCGCGCGCTGCGCGCGCTCCGTGTTTGGGATTGGTCTGAGTTTCGAGTATGATTTAGCCCACTTGGGGGCATATTTCTCCTAGGTATGCACTCTCCTGGTGACGCAACTCCCTGTTCACGCAACTCCCTACTTAACGTACAAGTCGCGCGCTGCGCGCGCTCCGTGTTTGGGATTGGTCTGAGTTTCAAGTATGATTTAGCCCACTTGGGGGCACATTTCTCCTAGGTATGCACTCTCCTGGTGACGCAACTCCCTGTTGACGCAACTCCCTACTTAACGTACAAGTCGCGCGCTGCGCGCGCTCCGTGTTTAGGATTGGTCTGAGTTTCGAGTATGATTTAGCCCACTTGGGGGCATTTTTCTCCTAGGTATGCACTCGCCTGGTGACGCAATTCCCTGTTGACGCAACTCCCTACTTAACGTACAAGTCGCGCGCTGCGCGCGCTCCGTGTTTGGGATTGGTCTAGGACGTTCACGGATGGTTAAACATACTATTATTCTGACCCACTGGACCTTGGAACGTCCTTAAAAGTCCTCCTATTTGGGTCCTGGATGGATAACGGAACTACATATCTCTATTATGCTGAACCGCTGGACCATTGGAACGTCCTTAAAAAATCCTCTTACCTGGGTCTCGGATGTGGCCACCTGGGACACCAACTCATCATACTCATAACATTTAGTCTAGGAAACGTTTGCGGGGACGGGACGCGGCTACTCGGTCGTGTTCTGGGAGCGACGCCCTCTCCTTGCCGTGGAACTGGACCCATTTCTGACCATGCACTTAGGACATTTTCAAGCTGGGTCTATCTTCCCAGGGGAGGAGGTTGTCTCCGGGACGTGATTGGGTGCGGCCCCCTTCCTTTCAACCGTTCTCATCAATTTTAAGGGAGGACTATATGGGGACTAATGAACAAGGGAGTGGGGTTTTGAGTGGGGCTCACTTACGGGAGATTCGCCTGTCTCCCATCAGTAGATCTCACGCCCGCTCTTGCATGACGCTTCTTCGGCCGATGAGAATCTCGGGAGCGGGCGTTCTCTGACGGAGTGAGCACGGGCTCTACCTCAATTCTCTACGCAGGGAGCCCCGGACCAGGAAGATCGGTTGTGACCTGATCTGGGGACTCCATTGCTACTTTCAAAGTAATACATGGATGGGAGGGTACTCCGGGTGGCTATTGCATCTGACAAAAAAGGAGGCGTGATGTACACTTCACGTAAGAAGGATTATAGAAAGAAGGATGGACTCTAGGATACATTACCGGGATCCTTCAACTACCCCCTCTGGGGACTGAATATTTCTTTAGTTAGATATGGACCTACGATAGGATGATTAGTAAAATTGTGTGTAGCAGGTGTGCACATGCTGCCAGCCGGGCCCTCAGTCACTATCTGATTACTGTTTTTACACGTTCACGTTCTGGCTGAGGGTGCCTAACCCCAGGGCTTCGAGCCGTACCTGTTCTCCTGTCGGCATCCCCTCTGTGGGACTGATCTTAAAACCTAACCCAGCCAGACTCTCTCACAAAACGAACATCATCCTATGACGTTGGTCCATGGGAATACCTCCGAAAAGCAACATCGGATGTGAGCTTGGAGGAAGTATTCCTCTATATAGAAAGGAACATGGAACACATATGGATCTTTATGAATGAAAAAGGAAAAATGGACTCAGAAGATCGGAGTTCTCCACCAGGCACAGTCCACAATGACGGTGTAGACCTATACCTAATACATTCATCCTAAATGGGGGGTGATTCTGAAAGTGAACTCAGTGGGGGGATGACCACTAGGGGGAGTCAACGAGGACACTTGTATTCTAGACCTAAACCTAACCTTCATCCTAACCCTAACCTTAGTGGGGGGTGAATCCGAAAGGTGAACTCAGTGGGGGATGACCACTAGGGGGAGTCAACGAGGACACTTGTATTCTAGACCTAAACCTAACCTTCATCCTAACCCTAACCTTAGTGGGGGGTGAATCCGAAAGGTGAACTCAGTGGGGGATGACCACTAGGGGGAGTCAGTGAGGACACTTGTATTCTAGACCTATACCTAACCTCTATCCTAACCCTAACCTGAGTGGGGGGTGAGTATGAAGGTGAACTCAGTGGGGTGTGGCCACTACCCTAGTGGCTGGGATAATAGAGAAACTGTTCCTTAACAGTATAAATGAAATTGGACAGCAGTATTAACATCAGCACGCCGCCCCGAGCGCGCTGGTGTAAGTCTCCTTGCACACGGCCTTACCGTTCTCCCTTTTTGACTGGGGGTCTTAGTTTACCTTTTTCACGCAATAACACGACATAACTCCTTAACGATACGTTTTTAGAATCCGTCGTTCAGATATGTTGTACAGCTCGCCGAGACGAACACGCGTATATGTGTCTCATTCTTGTACGACACTTTTTGCCTGAGTCTGCTAGTTTCCACAAGCTACTTATAGGCTATACTCCTAACACCATGTTGAAAGTTATTCCTTGAAACAAAATTTCTCCTAGGAGGATCTTGGTTGTCCCATATTTTAGAAAGTGATAGAACTCCTCAAGACAAACAGACTGACATATGGTTCATTTCTGGGCGACCTTCCTACGCGATGTTACAGGGGCCAGAAGTCTACGATTTTTTCCTAAATCACTATAAGGTATTAAGGGTTGTTGTTTCGTGGGCAGACATTAAACTATTAGTTCTTTCTAGGAAAAAATACCTGGGAGCATAATGACCAAAATCCATGACATGGTGGATTTTTTAAACTTCAAAACAGCATTTTCACTTAGTTTTCGGTTGTTTAGACAGCGCGGACTATCACCATTAGATTTCCCTTAGTCCAATTAAGGGGGGGGACGAAATTTTAGATATAAATGTTGTAAAATGGATTTTTGGTGACCTCCTACACGTTAAAATCCATTAATAATCCATATATTACCCGTTTGGCTCGATCAGGTACTCATTTTTTTCGTCTCATTAAGCTGAATCCAGTGCACTTGGTCTTATGTCTCTATGACACTCCTAACGGCAGCAGTAAAATTCCGTAAATTTGAAAAACATCCATGTTCTATAGCCTATAGGGGTTAGGCAGACACCATTTTGGAAAATAACAAACCTATTTGTGTATGTGGGGAACACGGGGAATCCAATAAAATTGGTTTCGAGAGTCTATGACCCTTCGATATATGTCAGGTAAGCGTGTGGGGTAGGTTTTTTGGCCCCTAAAAACCCAATAAAATTTCTTCTTTGATAAAAACCAGTTAGTCTGACTTACTTTTTCACGCCGGAACTGTTAAAATTGGTCCCGTTGAAAAAAATGGTTTCCTTAAGTTGTCTAGCCTCTATTAGGCCTCTAGGTCATAAACCATTGAATGATCCCCTCTGTATCGTTCCAATTTTTGTCCTATTGGTCCCATTTACCAGTGGTTCCGGACTTCACCACTGGGGGGCGCTCCTGTATCCTCTCTGTATCGTTCCCATTTGTGAATTCTCCTCTGTATCGTTCCAATTTGTGGAATCCTCTCTGTATCGTTCCAATTTGTGTCCCATTTACCAGTGGTTCCGGACTTCACCACTGGGGGGCGCTCCTGTATCCTCTCTGTATCGTTCCAATTTGTGAATTCTCCTCTGTATCGTTCCAATTTGTGGAATGGTCCCATTTACCAGTGGTTCCGGACTTCACCACTGGGGGGCGCTCCTGTATCCTCTCTGTATCGTTCCAATTTGTGGATTCTCCTCTGTATCGTTCCAATTTGAGGAATGGTCCCATTTACCAGTGGTTCCGGACTTCACCACTGGGGGGCGCTCCTGTATCCTCTCTGTATCGTTCCAATTTGTGAATTCTCCTCTGTATCGTTCCAATTTGTGGAATGGTCCCATTTACCAGTGGTTCCGGACTTCACCACTGGGGGGCGCTCCTGTATCGTTCCAATTTGTGAATTCTCCTCTGTATCGTTCCAATTTGTGGAATGGTCCCATTTACCAGTGGTCCCGGACTTCACCACTGGGGGGCGCTCCTGTATCCTCTCTGTATCGTTCCAATTTGTGAATTCTCCTCTGTATCGTTCCAATTTGTGGAATCCTCTCTGTATCGTTCCAATTTGTGAATTCTTCTCTGTATCGTGCCAATTTGTGGAATCTTCTCTGTATCGTTCCAATTTGTGTCCCATTTACCAGTGGTTCCGGACTTCACCACTGGGGGGCGCTCCTTTATCCTCTCTGTATCGTTCCAATTTGTGAATTCTCCTCTGTATCGTTCCAATTTGTGGAATGGTCCCATTTACCAGTGGTTCCGGACTTCACCACTGGGGGGCGCTCTTTTGACCGGGACCCCCCCGTACCCCCCCAGGATTGGAGTGGGAGGTCTGGGGACCCGGCCAGGTAGCCCTATGCAAGTCCCACCTGTTGGTGGGAAGGACTGGACCTCCGTTTGGTCGCGGCCCCCCGAGACCCCCCCTTGCTCCCCGAGATTGGAGTGGGGGGGCTGGGGTCCGCTCCCATGGATGGGAGGTCCCATGGCCAGGCCCGGCCAGGTAGCCCTGTGCAAGTCCCACCTATTGGTGGGAAGGACTTGGCCCCGTTGGGTCGGGACCCCCTGAGGGGTCCGGACCCTCTCGTTCCCGGAGTCGGAAGAGGGGACGTGGTCCCATGGCCCCTTTTGTTACGTGTTCTATTCACTGAATGAAACGCAATGGCAAGTAGGTATTGAGCATACTGAAGTCCCTTATGTGACTACGCTTCTCACTCACGGTTATATGTAATGTTATATGTAAATATATGTAAATATGTACATGCCTGGCTGCATGGTTTTGCCTGCACAACCGTTAGTCTAGTCTTCAGCACAAT
The DNA here is from genome assembly GCF_963280865.1 of Gymnoscopelus braueri. Lineage (NCBI taxonomy): Eukaryota > Metazoa > Chordata > Actinopteri > Myctophiformes > Myctophidae > Gymnoscopelus > Gymnoscopelus braueri. The sequence goes on from NW_027660842.1 coordinate 22,400, forward strand.
TGACCACTATCGAACCAAAATGCCTAGCAAACCATTCCAATCCAATGCTGAAGGACTTCCTCCTGACTGAAGAAGACTTTCCTGGACTTCCTGACTTCCTGCTAGGTAGTTTCTTTAGCTAGGTCTTTACCAGGCTTGAAGGGAGCCGGCTGCCACCGGCTCTCCCCTGCCTTCTCTCCCTCTTTTCTGCCGAGGTTGTACGGAGGCTTGAAGAGAGGCCCAGCCTACGCTGCCACCGGCTCTCCCCTGCCTTCCCTCCCCTGGCTGCATGGGCTTTGTGGGCGGGGCTGCCGTCCTGGGGGGCCGCAAGCGATTGCGGCCCCTCAGGGGGGCGGCCTTACCCATGGGGTCTCTGGGGGTCTTTTGGCCAGAGAGAGAGGCCATCCCACGCCGCCACAGGCTCTCTCCTGGTCCTCTTCTTCGGATCCTGAGGCTTCCAGACAACTCAGTGGCCGAAATGTGGAGGTTATCCTGGCACTAAAGATCCGTTGTTCCCACGGGGAAGTGTTGGGCCTATCAATACATTTCTTTAGGGGCTTAACCCTGGCTTCCTGAGCAGGGTATAGAGGTTGGACGGTGGGACAGTAGGCTCGAGGGGCACCAAGCTGGCCTCCATATATCGGACGGATCCCCTGGGAACCCTCTAGCCCTGGAGCTTAGGTAGTGCTTCAGGACTGGAGGGCTCCCTCCCCTATCCGGACGGTGGAGGTAGAACCTTGGCTCGGTGCCCCCGTAAGTCGACTGGGGGAGGGTGTAATGGGGCTTTAGTTCAGGGGGTACACCTACCTGGAGTGTGGTCTGCTCCGATGTTGCCTGACACACTCTGGTTCGGTTGCCACGGTTATGCCTGCCTGCAGAGTGGTTTTTTTTCCCCGATGTTGCCTACTACACTCCAGGCCAGTCACCGTAGGTGGACCCCCTTAGGACCGTAAAGACAATCCCTTGTTATATTTAGGGGGTACACCTGCCCGGAGAGTGGTCTACCCCGATGCTGCCTGACACGCTCTGGGCCCATTGCCGCAGGTATACCTGCCTGGAGAGTGGTCTACTCCGATGTTACCTGACACACTCCGGGTCGGTTGCCATAGGTGGACCCTCTTAGGACCATAGACACAATCCTTTGTTATAGTTTAGGGGGTACACCTGCCTGGAGAGTGGTCTACTCTGATGTTGCCTGACACGCTCCGGGGCGATGGCCGCAGGTACACCGGCCTGGAGAGTGGTCTATTCCGATGTTGCCTGACACACTCCGGGTTGGTTGCCATAGGTGGACCCTCTTAGGACCATAGAGACAATACTTACTAATTTTAGGGGGCACACCAATCGGGAGAGTGGTCCACACCGATGTTGCCTGACACTCTCCGGGATGGTTGCCACGTTGGACCCTCTGGGGACCCTAGGGTAGATATCAGGACCTTTCCTGGACTTCTCAACACACTGTTTTAGTATTGACTTCTAACTGAAGCAATGCTTTATTCTACACTTCCTACTATATACCTCCCTACCCTTTCCAAAATAAATCCATAATAAAATACCATATTGAACATGGGACACACGTTGGAGCTTTGATCACCTCCAACGGGCCAGCCTTGAGTGAGGGTGTCTAGTATTAAAAGGCCGAAACACCCGTCGACCTCTTGGTTACTACTGAAGATGTGATCCCGAAATTTTCAACCTATTTGGATGAGCCATTATCCCCTTATCTAAAATACTCCAAAATAACCCATATTGAACACTTCATACATGGACTAAGGGACTGACTGACCCCACAGGATGCGGGATATTCATAGGACTTTATACAGTACTTTTTTGAACAAAGATTGAATACTATACTCTCTGATTCTTGATGACAGTAACCGTTCTATACCACCTTTCTATTACATGCATTTCTTATAGCATTCCGGGGGTGACTACTACTTGGGGGCATATTTCTCCTAGGTATGCACTCGCCTGGTGACGCAACTCCCTGCTTAACGTACACGTCGCGCGCTTCGCACGCGCCGTGTTTGGGATTGGTCTAAAAAGTTTCGGGAATAATTTAGTCTACTGGGGGGTATATATTTCTCCCAGGTATGCACTCTCCTGTTGACGCAACTCCCTGCTTAACGTACACGTCGCGCGCTACGCGCGCTCCGTGTTTGGGATTGGTCTATGAGTTTCCAGTATGATTTAGTCCACTTGGGGGTATATTTCTCCGAGGTATGCACTCGCCTGGTGACGCAACTCCCTGCTTAACGTACACGTCGCGCGCTACGCGCGCTCCGTGTTTGGGATTGGTCTAGGACGTTCACGGATGGTTAAACATACTATTATTCTGACCCACTGGACCTTGGAACGTCCTTAAAAGTCCTCCTATTTGGGTCCTGGATGGATAACGGAACTACATATCTCTATTATTCTGAACCGCTGGACCATTGGAACGTCCTTAAAAGTCCTCTTACCGGGGGTGACTACTACTTGGGGGCATATTTCTCCTAGGTATGCACTCTCCTGGTGACGCAACTCCCTGTTGACGCAACTCCCTTCTTAACGTACAAGTCGCGCGCTGCGCGCGCTCCGTGTTTGGGATTGGTCTAAGTTTCGAGTATGATTTAGCCCACTTGGGGGCATATTTCTCCTAGGTTTGCACTCTCCTGGTGACGCAACTCCCTGTTGACGCAACTCCCTACTTAACGTACAAGTCGCGCGCTGCGCGCGCTCCGTGTTTGGGATTGGTCTGAGTTTCGAGTATGATTTAGCCCACTTGGGGGCATATTTCTCCTAGGTATGCACTCTCCTGGTGACGCAACTCCCTGTTCACGCAACTCCCTACTTAACGTACAAGTCGCGCGCTGCGCGCGCTCCGTGTTTGGGATTGGTCTGAGTTTCAAGTATGATTTAGCCCACTTGGGGGCACATTTCTCCTAGGTATGCACTCTCCTGGTGACGCAACTCCCTGTTGACGCAACTCCCTACTTAACGTACAAGTCGCGCGCTGCGCGCGCTCCGTGTTTAGGATTGGTCTGAGTTTCGAGTATGATTTAGCCCACTTGGGGGCATTTTTCTCCTAGGTATGCACTCGCCTGGTGACGCAATTCCCTGTTGACGCAACTCCCTACTTAACGTACAAGTCGCGCGCTGCGCGCGCTCCGTGTTTGGGATTGGTCTAGGACGTTCACGGATGGTTAAACATACTATTATTCTGACCCACTGGACCTTGGAACGTCCTTAAAAGTCCTCCTATTTGGGTCCTGGATGGATAACGGAACTACATATCTCTATTATGCTGAACCGCTGGACCATTGGAACGTCCTTAAAAAATCCTCTTACCTGGGTCTCGGATGTGGCCACCTGGGACACCAACTCATCATACTCATAACATTTAGTCTAGGAAACGTTTGCGGGGACGGGACGCGGCTACTCGGTCGTGTTCTGGGAGCGACGCCCTCTCCTTGCCGTGGAACTGGACCCATTTCTGACCATGCACTTAGGACATTTTCAAGCTGGGTCTATCTTCCCAGGGGAGGAGGTTGTCTCCGGGACGTGATTGGGTGCGGCCCCCTTCCTTTCAACCGTTCTCATCAATTTTAAGGGAGGACTATATGGGGACTAATGAACAAGGGAGTGGGGTTTTGAGTGGGGCTCACTTACGGGAGATTCGCCTGTCTCCCATCAGTAGATCTCACGCCCGCTCTTGCATGACGCTTCTTCGGCCGATGAGAATCTCGGGAGCGGGCGTTCTCTGACGGAGTGAGCACGGGCTCTACCTCAATTCTCTACGCAGGGAGCCCCGGACCAGGAAGATCGGTTGTGACCTGATCTGGGGACTCCATTGCTACTTTCAAAGTAATACATGGATGGGAGGGTACTCCGGGTGGCTATTGCATCTGACAAAAAAGGAGGCGTGATGTACACTTCACGTAAGAAGGATTATAGAAAGAAGGATGGACTCTAGGATACATTACCGGGATCCTTCAACTACCCCCTCTGGGGACTGAATATTTCTTTAGTTAGATATGGACCTACGATAGGATGATTAGTAAAATTGTGTGTAGCAGGTGTGCACATGCTGCCAGCCGGGCCCTCAGTCACTATCTGATTACTGTTTTTACACGTTCACGTTCTGGCTGAGGGTGCCTAACCCCAGGGCTTCGAGCCGTACCTGTTCTCCTGTCGGCATCCCCTCTGTGGGACTGATCTTAAAACCTAACCCAGCCAGACTCTCTCACAAAACGAACATCATCCTATGACGTTGGTCCATGGGAATACCTCCGAAAAGCAACATCGGATGTGAGCTTGGAGGAAGTATTCCTCTATATAGAAAGGAACATGGAACACATATGGATCTTTATGAATGAAAAAGGAAAAATGGACTCAGAAGATCGGAGTTCTCCACCAGGCACAGTCCACAATGACGGTGTAGACCTATACCTAATACATTCATCCTAAATGGGGGGTGATTCTGAAAGTGAACTCAGTGGGGGGATGACCACTAGGGGGAGTCAACGAGGACACTTGTATTCTAGACCTAAACCTAACCTTCATCCTAACCCTAACCTTAGTGGGGGGTGAATCCGAAAGGTGAACTCAGTGGGGGATGACCACTAGGGGGAGTCAACGAGGACACTTGTATTCTAGACCTAAACCTAACCTTCATCCTAACCCTAACCTTAGTGGGGGGTGAATCCGAAAGGTGAACTCAGTGGGGGATGACCACTAGGGGGAGTCAGTGAGGACACTTGTATTCTAGACCTATACCTAACCTCTATCCTAACCCTAACCTGAGTGGGGGGTGAGTATGAAGGTGAACTCAGTGGGGTGTGGCCACTACCCTAGTGGCTGGGATAATAGAGAAACTGTTCCTTAACAGTATAAATGAAATTGGACAGCAGTATTAACATCAGCACGCCGCCCCGAGCGCGCTGGTGTAAGTCTCCTTGCACACGGCCTTACCGTTCTCCCTTTTTGACTGGGGGTCTTAGTTTACCTTTTTCACGCAATAACACGACATAACTCCTTAACGATACGTTTTTAGAATCCGTCGTTCAGATATGTTGTACAGCTCGCCGAGACGAACACGCGTATATGTGTCTCATTCTTGTACGACACTTTTTGCCTGAGTCTGCTAGTTTCCACAAGCTACTTATAGGCTATACTCCTAACACCATGTTGAAAGTTATTCCTTGAAACAAAATTTCTCCTAGGAGGATCTTGGTTGTCCCATATTTTAGAAAGTGATAGAACTCCTCAAGACAAACAGACTGACATATGGTTCATTTCTGGGCGACCTTCCTACGCGATGTTACAGGGGCCAGAAGTCTACGATTTTTTCCTAAATCACTATAAGGTATTAAGGGTTGTTGTTTCGTGGGCAGACATTAAACTATTAGTTCTTTCTAGGAAAAAATACCTGGGAGCATAATGACCAAAATCCATGACATGGTGGATTTTTTAAACTTCAAAACAGCATTTTCACTTAGTTTTCGGTTGTTTAGACAGCGCGGACTATCACCATTAGATTTCCCTTAGTCCAATTAAGGGGGGGGACGAAATTTTAGATATAAATGTTGTAAAATGGATTTTTGGTGACCTCCTACACGTTAAAATCCATTAATAATCCATATATTACCCGTTTGGCTCGATCAGGTACTCATTTTTTTCGTCTCATTAAGCTGAATCCAGTGCACTTGGTCTTATGTCTCTATGACACTCCTAACGGCAGCAGTAAAATTCCGTAAATTTGAAAAACATCCATGTTCTATAGCCTATAGGGGTTAGGCAGACACCATTTTGGAAAATAACAAACCTATTTGTGTATGTGGGGAACACGGGGAATCCAATAAAATTGGTTTCGAGAGTCTATGACCCTTCGATATATGTCAGGTAAGCGTGTGGGGTAGGTTTTTTGGCCCCTAAAAACCCAATAAAATTTCTTCTTTGATAAAAACCAGTTAGTCTGACTTACTTTTTCACGCCGGAACTGTTAAAATTGGTCCCGTTGAAAAAAATGGTTTCCTTAAGTTGTCTAGCCTCTATTAGGCCTCTAGGTCATAAACCATTGAATGATCCCCTCTGTATCGTTCCAATTTTTGTCCTATTGGTCCCATTTACCAGTGGTTCCGGACTTCACCACTGGGGGGCGCTCCTGTATCCTCTCTGTATCGTTCCCATTTGTGAATTCTCCTCTGTATCGTTCCAATTTGTGGAATCCTCTCTGTATCGTTCCAATTTGTGTCCCATTTACCAGTGGTTCCGGACTTCACCACTGGGGGGCGCTCCTGTATCCTCTCTGTATCGTTCCAATTTGTGAATTCTCCTCTGTATCGTTCCAATTTGTGGAATGGTCCCATTTACCAGTGGTTCCGGACTTCACCACTGGGGGGCGCTCCTGTATCCTCTCTGTATCGTTCCAATTTGTGGATTCTCCTCTGTATCGTTCCAATTTGAGGAATGGTCCCATTTACCAGTGGTTCCGGACTTCACCACTGGGGGGCGCTCCTGTATCCTCTCTGTATCGTTCCAATTTGTGAATTCTCCTCTGTATCGTTCCAATTTGTGGAATGGTCCCATTTACCAGTGGTTCCGGACTTCACCACTGGGGGGCGCTCCTGTATCGTTCCAATTTGTGAATTCTCCTCTGTATCGTTCCAATTTGTGGAATGGTCCCATTTACCAGTGGTCCCGGACTTCACCACTGGGGGGCGCTCCTGTATCCTCTCTGTATCGTTCCAATTTGTGAATTCTCCTCTGTATCGTTCCAATTTGTGGAATCCTCTCTGTATCGTTCCAATTTGTGAATTCTTCTCTGTATCGTGCCAATTTGTGGAATCTTCTCTGTATCGTTCCAATTTGTGTCCCATTTACCAGTGGTTCCGGACTTCACCACTGGGGGGCGCTCCTTTATCCTCTCTGTATCGTTCCAATTTGTGAATTCTCCTCTGTATCGTTCCAATTTGTGGAATGGTCCCATTTACCAGTGGTTCCGGACTTCACCACTGGGGGGCGCTCTTTTGACCGGGACCCCCCCGTACCCCCCCAGGATTGGAGTGGGAGGTCTGGGGACCCGGCCAGGTAGCCCTATGCAAGTCCCACCTGTTGGTGGGAAGGACTGGACCTCCGTTTGGTCGCGGCCCCCCGAGACCCCCCCTTGCTCCCCGAGATTGGAGTGGGGGGGCTGGGGTCCGCTCCCATGGATGGGAGGTCCCATGGCCAGGCCCGGCCAGGTAGCCCTGTGCAAGTCCCACCTATTGGTGGGAAGGACTTGGCCCCGTTGGGTCGGGACCCCCTGAGGGGTCCGGACCCTCTCGTTCCCGGAGTCGGAAGAGGGGACGTGGTCCCATGGCCCCTTTTGTTACGTGTTCTATTCACTGAATGAAACGCAATGGCAAGTAGGTATTGAGCATACTGAAGTCCCTTATGTGACTACGCTTCTCACTCACGGTTATATGTAATGTTATATGTAAATATATGTAAATATGTACATGCCTGGCTGCATGGTTTTGCCTGCACAACCGTTAGTCTAGTCTTCAGCACAATTGACCACTATCGAACCAAAATGCCTAGCAAACCATTCCAATCCAATGCTGAAGGACTTCCTCCTGACTGAAGAAGACTTTCCTGGACTTCCTGACTTCCTGCTAGGTAGTTTCTTTAGCTAGGTCTTTACCAGGCTTGAAGGGAGCCGGCTGCCACCGGCTCTCCCCTGCCTTCTCTCCCTCTTTTCTGCCGAGGTTGTACGGAGGCTTGAAGAGAGGCCCAGCCTACGCTGCCACCGGCTCTCCCCTGCCTTCCCTCCCCTGGCTGCATGGGCTTTGTGGGCGGGGCTGCCGTCCTGGGGGGCCGCAAGCGATTGCGGCCCCTCGGGGGGGCGGCCTTGCCCATGGGGTCTCTGGGGGTCTTTTGGCCAGAGAGAGAGGCCATCCCACGCCGCCACAGGCTCTCTCCTGGTCCTCTTCTTCGGATCCTGAGGCTTCCAGACAACTCAGTGGCCGAAATGTGGAGGTTATCCTGGCACTAAAGATCCGTTGTTCCCACGGGGAAGTGTTGGGCCTATCAATACATTTCTTTAGGGGCTTAACCCTGGCTTCCTGAGCAGGGTATAGAGGTTGGACGGTGGGACAGTAGGCTCGAGGGGCACCAAGCTGGCCTCCATATATCGGACGGATCCCCTGGGAACCCTCTAGCCCTGGAGCTTAGGTAGTGCTTCAGGACTGGAGGGCTCCCTCCCCTATCCGGACGGTGGAGGTAGAACCTTGGCTCGGTGCCCCCGTAAGTCGACTGGGGGAGGGTGTAATGGGGCTTTAGTTCAGGGGGTACACCTACCTGGAGTGTGGTCTGCTCCGATGTTGCCTGACACACTCTGGTTCGGTTGCCACGGTTATGCCTGCCTGCAGAGTGGTTTTTTTCCCCGATGTTGCCTACTACACTCCAGGCCAGTCACCGTAGGTGGACCCCCTTAGGACCGTAAAGACAATCCCTTGTTATATTTAGGGGGTACACCTGCCCGGAGAGTGGTCTACCCCGATGCTGCCTGACACGCTCTGGGCCCGTTGCCGCAGGTATACCTGCCTGGAGAGTGGTCTACTCCGATGTTACCTGACACACTCCGGGTCGGTTGCCATAGGTGGACCCTCTTAGGACCATAGACACAATCCTTTGTTATAGTTTAGGGGGTACACCTGCCTGGAGAGTGGTCTACTCTGATGTTGCCTGACACGCTCCGGGGCGATGGCCGCAGGTACACCGGCCTGGAGAGTGGTCTATTCCGATGTTGCCTGACGCACTCCGGGTTGGTTGCCATAGGTGGACCCTCTTAGGACCATAGAGACAATACTTACTAATTTTAGGGGGCACACCAATCGGGAGAGTGGTCCACACCGATGTTGCCTGACACTCTCCGGGATGGTTGCCACGTTGGACCCTCTGGGGACCCTAGGGTAGATATCAGGACCTTTCCTGGACTTCTCAACACACTGTTTTAGTATTGACTTCTAACTGAAGCAATGCTTTATTCTACACTTCCTACTATATACCTCCCTACCCTTTCCAAAATAAATCCATAATAAAATACCATATTGAACATGGGACACACGTTGGAGCTTTGATCACCTCCAACGGGCCAGCCTTGAGTGAGGGTGTCTAGTATTAAAAGGCCGAAACACCCGTCGACCTCTTGGTTACTACTGAAGATGTGATCCTGAAATTATCAACCTATTTGGATGAGCCATTATCCCCTTATCTAAAATACTCCAAAATAACCCATATTGAACACTTTTTAAGGGACTGACTGACCCCACAGGATGCGGGATATAGTTTTGATACATTACTTTGACTTGATCTAGGACTTCATAGGACTTTATACAGTACCTTTTTGAACAAAGATTGAATACTATACTCTCTGATTCTTGATGACAGTAACCGTTCTATACCACCTTTCAATTATATATATGAGTTTCGAGTATGATTTAGTCCACTGGGGGGTATATTTCTCCTAGGTATGCACTCGCCTGGTGACGCAACTCCCTGCTTAACGTACACGTCGCGCGCTTCGCGCGCGCCGTGTTTGGGATTGGTCTAAAAAGTTTCGGGAATAATTTAGTCTACTGGGGGGTATATTTCTCCCAGATATGCACTCGCCACTGGACCTTGGATTGGACCTTGGATTGGATTGGATTGGATTGGATTGGATAATTTTTTGGATTGGATTGGATTGGATTGGATAATTTTTTGGAACAAAGATTGAATAAAATACTCTCTGATTCTAGATGAAAGTAACCGTTCTATACCACCTTTCAATTACATGCATTTCTTATAGCATTCCGGGGGTGACTACTACTTGGGGGCATATTTCTCCTAGGTATGCACTCTCCTGGTGACGCAACTCCCTGTTGACGCAACTCCCTTCTTAACGTACAAGTCGCGCGCTGCGCGCGCTCCGTGTTTGGGATTGGTCTAAGTTTCGAGTATGATTTAGCCCACTTGGGGGCATATTTCTCCTAGGTTTGCACTCTCCTGGTGACGCAACTCCCTGTTGACGCAACTCCCTACTTAACGTACAAGTCGCGCGCTGCGCGCGCTCCGTGTTTGGGATTGGTCTGAGTTTCGAGTATGATTTAGCCCACTTGGGGGCATATTTCTCCTAGGTATGCACTCTCCTGGTGACGCAACTCCCTGTTCACGCAACTCCCTACTTAACGTACAAGTCGCGCGCTGCGCGCGCTCCGTGTTTGGGATTGGTCTGAGTTTCAAGTATGATTTAGCCCACTTGGGGGCACATTTCTCCTAGGTATGCACTCTCCTGGTGACGCAACTCCCTGTTGACGCAACTCCCTACTTAACGTACAAGTCGCGCGCTGCGCGCGCTCCGTGTTTGGGATTGGTCTGAGTTTCGAGTATGATTTAGCCCACTTGGGGGCATTTTTCTCCTAGGTATGCACTCGCCTGGTGACGCAATTCCCTGTTGACGCAACTCCCTACTTAACGTACAAGTCGCGCGCTGCGCGCGCTCCGTGTTTGGGATTGGTCTAGGACGTTCACGGATGGTTAAACATACTATTATTCTGACCCACTGGACCTTGGAACGTCCTTAAAAGTCCTCCTATTTGGGTCCTGGATGGATAACGGAACTACATATCTCTATTATGCTGAACCGCTGGACCATTGGAACGTCCTTAAAAAATCCTCTTACCTGGGTCTCGGATGTGGCCACCTGGGACACCAACTCATCATACTCATAACATTTAGTCTAGGAAACGTTTGCGGGGACGGGACGCGGCTACTCGGTCGTGTTCTGGGAGCGACGCCCTCTCCTTGCCGTGGAACTGGACCCATTTCTGACCATGCACTTAGGACATTTTCAAGCTGGGTCTATCTTCCCAGGGGAGGAGGTTGTCTCCGGGACGTGATTGGGTGCGGCCCCCTTCCTTTCAACCGTTCTCATCAATTTTAAGGGAGGACTATATGGGGACTAATGAACAAGGGAGTGGGGTTTTGAGTGGGGCTCACTTACGGGAGATTCGCCTGTCTCCTATCAGTAGATCTCACGCCCGCTCTTGCATGACGCTTCTTCGGCCGATGAGAATCTCGGGAGCGGGCGTTCTCTGACGGAGTGAGCACGGGCTCTACCTCAATTCTCTACGCAGGGAGCCCCGGACCAGGAAGATCGGTTGTGACCTGATCTGGGGACTCCATTGCTACTTTCAAAGTAATACATGGATGGGAGGGTACTCCGGGTGGCTATTGCATCTGACAAAAAAGGAGGCGTGATGTACACTTCACGTAAGAAGGATTATAGAAAGAAGGATGGACTCTAGGATACATTACCGGGATCCTTCAACTACCCCCTCTGGGGACTGAATATTTCTTTAGTTAGATATGGACCTACGATAGGATGATTAGTAAAATTGTGTGTAGCAGGTGTGCACATGCTGCCAGCCGGGCCCTCAGTCACTATCTGATTACTGTTTTTACACGTTCACGTTCTGGCTGAGGGTGCCTAACCCCAGGGCTTCGAGCCGTACCTGTTCTCCTGTCGGCATCCCCTCTGTGGGACTGATCTTAAAACCTAACCCAGCCAGACTCTCTCACAAAACGAACATCATCCTATGACGTTGGTCCATGGGAATACCTCCGAAAAGCAACATCGGATGTGAGCTTGGAGGAAGTATTCCTCTATATAGAAAGGAACATGGAACACATATGGATCTTTATGAATGAAAAAGGAAAAATGGACTCAGAAGATCGGAGTTCTCCACCAGGCACAGTCCACAATGACGGTGTAGACCTATACCTAATACATTCATCCTAAATGGGGGGTGATTCTGAAAGTGAACTCAGTGGGGGGATGACCACTAGGGGGAGTCAACGAGGACACTTGTATTCTAGACCTAAACCTAACCTTCATCCTAACCCTAACCTTAGTGGGGGGTGAATCCGAAAGGTGAACTCAGTGGGGGATGACCACTAGGGGGAGTCAACGAGGACACTTGTATTCTAGACCTAAACCTAACCTTCATCCTAACCCTAACCTTAGTGGGGGGTGAATCCGAAAGGTGAACTCAGTGGGGGATGACCACTAGGGGGAGTCAGTGAGGACACTTGTATTCTAGACCTATACCTAACCTCTATCCTAACCCTAACCTGAGTGGGGGGTGAGTATGAAGGTGAACTCAGTGGGGTGTGGCCACTACCCTAGTGGCTGGGATAATAGAGAAACTGTTCCTTAACAGTATAAATGAAATTGGACAGCAGTATTAACATCAGCACGCCGCCCCGAGCGCGCTGGTGTAAGTCTCCTTGCACACGGCCTTACCGTTCTCCCTTTTTGACTGGGGGTCTTAGTTTACCTTTTTCACGCAATAACACGACATAACTCCTTAACGATACGTTTTTAGAATCCGTCGTTCAGATATGTTGTACAGCTCGCCGAGACGAACACGCGTATATGTGTCTCATTCTTGTACGACACTTTTTGCCTGAGTCTGCTAGTTTCCACAAGCTACTTATAGGCTATACTCCTAACACCATGTTGAAAGTTATTCCTTGAAACAAAATTTCTCCTAGGAGGATCTTGGTTGTCCCATATTTTAGAAAGTGATAGAACTCCTCAAGACAAACAGACTGACATATGGTTCATTTCTGGGCGACCTTCCTACGCGATGTTACAGGGGCCAGAAGTCTACGATTTTTTCCTAAATCACTATAAGGTATTAAGGGTTGTTGTTTCGTGGGCAGACATTAAACTATTAGTTCTTTCTAGGAAAAAATACCTGGGAGCATAATGACCAAAATCCATGAAATGGTGGATTTTTTAAACTTCAAAACAGCATTTTCACTTAGTTTTCGGTTGTTTAGACAGCGCGGACTATCACCATTAGATTTCCCTTAGTCCAATTAGGGGGGGGACGAAATTTTAGATATAAATGTTGTAAAATGGATTTTTGGTGACCTCCTACACGTTAAAATCCATTAATAATCCATATATTACCCGTTTGGCTCGATCAGGTACTCATTTTTTTCGTCTCATTAAGCTGAATCCAGTGCACTTGGTCTTATGTCTCTATGACACTCCTAACGGCAGCAGTAAAATTCCGTAAATTTGAAAAACATCCATGTTCTATAGCCTATAGGGGTTAGGCAGACACCATTTTGGAAAATAACAAACCTATTTGTGTATGTGGGGAACACGGGGAATCCAATAAAATTGGTTTCGAGAGTCTATGACACTTCGATATATGTCAGGTAAGCGTGTGGGGTAGGTTTTTTGGCCCCTAAAAACCCAATAAAATTTCTTCTTTGATAAAAACCAGTTAGTCTGACTTACTTTTTCACGCCGGAACTGTTAAAATTGGTCCCGTTGAAAAAAATGGTTTCCTTAAGTTGTCTAGCCTCTATTAGGCCTCTAGGTCATAAACCATTGAATGATCCCCTCTGTATCGTTCCAATTTTTGTCCTATTGGTCCCATTTACCAGTGGTTCCGGACTTCACCACTGGGGGGCGCTCCTGTATCCTCTCTGTATCGTTCCCATTTGTGAATTCTCCTCTGTATCGTTCCAATTTGTGGAATCCTCTCTGTATCGTTCCAATTTGTGTCCCATTTACCAGTGGTTCCGGACTTCACCACTGGGGGGCGCTCCTGTATCCTCTCTGTATCGTTCCAATTTGTGAATTCTCCTCTGTATCGTTCCAATTTGTGGAATGGTCCCATTTACCAGTGGTTCCGGACTTCACCACTGGGGGGCGCTCCTGTATCCTCTCTGTATCGTTCCAATTTGTGGATTCTCCTCTGTATCGTTCCAATTTGAGGAATGGTCCCATTTACCAGTGGTTCCGGACTTCACCACTGGGGGGCGCTCCTGTATCCTCTCTGTATCGTTCCAATTTGTGAATTCTCCTCTGTATCGTTCCAATTTGTGGAATGGTCCCATTTACCAGTGGTTCCGGACTTCACCACTGGGGGGCGCTCCTGTATCGTTCCAATTTGTGAATTCTCCTCTGTATCGTTCCAATTTGTGGAATGGTCCCATTTACCAGTGGTTCCGGACTTCACCACTGGGGGGCGCTCCTGTATCCTCTCTGTATCGTTCCAATTTGTGAATTCTCCTCTGTATCGTTCCAATTTGTGGAATCCTCTCTGTATCGTTCCAATTTGTGAATTCTTCTCTGTATCGTGCCAATTTGTGGAATCTTCTCTGTATCGTTCCAATTTGTGTCCCATTTACCAGTGGTTCCGGACTTCACCACTGGGGGGCGCTCCTTTATCCTCTCTGTATCGTTCCAATTTGTGAATTCTCCTCTGTATCGTTCCAATTTGTGGAATGGTCCCATTTACCAGTGGTTCCGGACTTCACCACTGGGGGGCGCTCTTTTGACCGGGACCCCCCCGTACCCCCCCAGGATTGGAGTGGGAGGTCTGGGGACCCGGCCAGGTAGCCCTATGCAAGTCCCACCTGTTGGTGGGAAGGACTGGACCTCCGTTTGGTCGCGGCCCCCCGAGACCCCCCCTTGCTCCCCGAGATTGGAGTGGGGGGGCTGGGGTCCGCTCCCATGGATGGGAGGTCCCATGGCCAGGCCCGGCCAGGTAGCCCTGTGCAAGTCCCACCTATTGGTGGGAAGGACTTGGCCCCGTTTGGTCGGGACCCCCTGAGGGGTCCGGACCCTCTCGTTCCCGGAGTCGGAAGAGGGGACGTGGTCCCATGGCCCCTTTTGTTACGTGTTCTATTCACTGAATGAAACGCAATGGCAAGTAGGTATTGAGCATACTGAAGTCCCTTATGTGACTACGCTTCTCACTCACGGTTATATGTAATGTTATATGTAAATATATGTAAATATGTACATGCCTGGCTGCATGGTTTTGCCTGCACAACCGTTAGTCTAGTCTTCAGCACAATTGACCACTATCGAACCAAAATGCCTAGCAAACCATTCCAATCCAATGCTGAAGGACTTCCTCCTGACTGAAGAAGACTTTCCTGGACTTCCTGACTTCCTGCTAGGTAGTTTCTTTAGCTAGGTCTTTACCAGGCTTGAAGGGAGCCGGCTGCCACCGGCTCTCCCCTGCCTTCTCTCCCTCTTTTCTGCCGAGGTTGTACGGAGGCTTGAAGAGAGGCCCAGCCTACGCTGCCACCGGCTCTCCCCTGCCTTCCCTCCCCTGGCTGCATGGGCTTTGTGGGCGGGGCTGCCGTCCTGGGGGGCCGCAAGCGATTGCGGCCCCTCGGGGGGGCGGCCTTGCCCATGGGGTCTCTGGGGGTCTTTTGGCCAGAGAGAGAGGCCATCCCACGCCGCCACAGGCTCTCTCCTGGTCCTCTTCTTCGGATCCTGAGGCTTCCAGACAACTCAGTGGCCGAAATGTGGAGGTTATCCTGGCACTAAAGATCCGTTGTTCCCACGGGGAAGTGTTGGGCCTATCAATACATTTCTTTAGGGGCTTAACCCTGGCTTCCTGAGCAGGGTATAGAGGTTGGACGGTGGGACAGTAGGCTCGAGGGGCACCAAGCTGGCCTCCATATATCGGACGGATCCCCTGGGAACCCTCTAGCCCTGGAGCTTAGGTAGTGCTTCAGGACTGGAGGGCTCCCTCCCCTATCCGGACGGTGGAGGTAGAACCTTGGCTCGGTGCCCCCGTAAGTCGACTGGGGGAGGGTGTAATGGGGCTTTAGTTCAGGGGGTACACCTACCTGGAGTGTGGTCTGCTCCGATGTTGCCTGACACACTCTGGTTCGGTTGCCACGGTTATGCCTGCCTGCAGAGTGGTTTTTTTCCCCGATGTTGCCTACTACACTCCAGGCCAGTCACCGTAGGTGGACCCCCTTAGGACCGTAAAGACAATCCCTTGTTATATTTAGGGGGTACACCTGCCCGGAGAGTGGTCTACCCCGATGCTGCCTGACACGCTCTGGGCCCGTTGCCGCAGGTATACCTGCCTGGAGAGTGGTCTACTCCGATGTTACCTGACACACTCCGGGTCGGTTGCCATAGGTGGACCCTCTTAGGACCATAGACACAATCCTTTGTTATAGTTTAGGGGGTACACCTGCCTGGAGAGTGGTCTACTCTGATGTTGCCTGACACGCTCCGGGGCGATGGCCGCAGGTACACCGGCCTGGAGAGTGGTCTATTCCGATGTTGCCTGACGCACTCCGGGTTGGTTGCCATAGGTGGACCCTCTTAGGACCATAGAGACAATACTTACTAATTTTAGGGGGCACACCAATCGGGAGAGTGGTCCACACCGATGTTGCCTGACACTCTCCGGGATGGTTGCCACGTTGGACCCTCTGGGGACCCTAGGGTAGATATCAGGACCTTTCCTGGACTTCTCAACACACTGTTTTAGTATTGACTTCTAACTGAAGCAATGCTTTATTCTACACTTCCTACTATATACCTCCCTACCCTTTCCAAAATAAATCCATAATAAAATACCATATTGAACATGGGACACACGTTGGAGCTTTGATCACCTCCAACGGGCCAGCCTTGAGTGAGGGTGTCTAGTATTAAAAGGCCGAAACACCCGTCGACCTCTTGGTTACTACTGAAGATGTGATCCTGAAATTATCAACCTATTTGGATGAGCCATTATCCCCTTATCTAAAATACTCCAAAATAACCCATATTGAACACTTTTTAAGGGACTGACTGACCCCACAGGATGCGGGATATAGTTTTGATACATTACTTTGACTTGATCTAGGACTTCATAGGACTTTATACAGTACCTTTTTGAACAAAGATTGAATACTATACTCTCTGATTCTTGATGACAGTAACCGTTCTATACCACCTTTCAATTATATATATGAGTTTCGAGTATGATTTAGTCCACTGGGGGGTATATTTCTCCTAGGTATGCACTCGCCTGGTGACGCAACTCCCTGCTTAACGTACACGTCGCGCGCTTCGCGCGCGCCGTGTTTGGGATTGGTCTAAAAAGTTTCGGGAATAATTTAGTCTACTGGGGGGTATATTTCTCCCAGATATGCACTCGCCACTGGACCTTGGATTGGACCTTGGATTGGATTGGATTGGATTGGATTGGATAATTTTTTGGATTGGATTGGATTGGATTGGATAATTTTTTGGAACAAAGATTGAATAAAATACTCTCTGATTCTAGATGAAAGTAACCGTTCTATACCACCTTTCAATTACATGCATTTCTTATAGCATTCCGGGGGTGACTACTACTTGGGGGCATATTTCTCCTAGGTATGCACTCTCCTGGTGACGCAACTCCCTGTTGACGCAACTCCCTTCTTAACGTACAAGTCGCGCGCTGCGCGCGCTCCGTGTTTGGGATTGGTCTAAGTTTCGAGTATGATTTAGCCCACTTGGGGGCATATTTCTCCTAGGTTTGCACTCTCCTGGTGACGCAACTCCCTGTTGACGCAACTCCCTACTTAACGTACAAGTCGCGCGCTGCGCGCGCTCCGTGTTTGGGATTGGTCTGAGTTTCGAGTATGATTTAGCCCACTTGGGGGCATATTTCTCCTAGGTATGCACTCTCCTGGTGACGCAACTCCCTGTTCACGCAACTCCCTACTTAACGTACAAGTCGCGCGCTGCGCGCGCTCCGTGTTTGGGATTGGTCTGAGTTTCAAGTATGATTTAGCCCACTTGGGGGCACATTTCTCCTAGGTATGCACTCTCCTGGTGACGCAACTCCCTGTTGACGCAACTCCCTACTTAACGTACAAGTCGCGCGCTGCGCGCGCTCCGTGTTTGGGATTGGTCTGAGTTTCGAGTATGATTTAGCCCACTTGGGGGCATTTTTCTCCTAGGTATGCACTCGCCTGGTGACGCAATTCCCTGTTGACGCAACTCCCTACTTAACGTACAAGTCGCGCGCTGCGCGCGCTCCGTGTTTGGGATTGGTCTAGGACGTTCACGGATGGTTAAACATACTATTATTCTGACCCACTGGACCTTGGAACGTCCTTAAAAGTCCTCCTATTTGGGTCCTGGATGGATAACGGAACTACATATCTCTATTATGCTGAACCGCTGGACCATTGGAACGTCCTTAAAAAATCCTCTTACCTGGGTCTCGGATGTGGCCACCTGGGACACCAACTCATCATACTCATAACATTTAGTCTAGGAAACGTTTGCGGGGACGGGACGCGGCTACTCGGTCGTGTTCTGGGAGCGACGCCCTCTCCTTGCCGTGGAACTGGACCCATTTCTGACCATGCACTTAGGACATTTTCAAGCTGGGTCTATCTTCCCAGGGGAGGAGGTTGTCTCCGGGACGTGATTGGGTGCGGCCCCCTTCCTTTCAACCGTTCTCATCAATTTTAAGGGAGGACTATATGGGGACTAATGAACAAGGGAGTGGGGTTTTGAGTGGGGCTCACTTACGGGAGATTCGCCTGTCTCCTATCAGTAGATCTCACGCCCGCTCTTGCATGACGCTTCTTCGGCCGATGAGAATCTCGGGAGCGGGCGTTCTCTGACGGAGTGAGCACGGGCTCTACCTCAATTCTCTACGCAGGGAGCCCCGGACCAGGAAGATCGGTTGTGACCTGATCTGGGGACTCCATTGCTACTTTCAAAGTAATACATGGATGGGAGGGTACTCCGGGTGGCTATTGCATCTGACAAAAAAGGAGGCGTGATGTACACTTCACGTAAGAAGGATTATAGAAAGAAGGATGGACTCTAGGATACATTACCGGGATCCTTCAACTACCCCCTCTGGGGACTGAATATTTCTTTAGTTAGATATGGACCTACGATAGGATGATTAGTAAAATTGTGTGTAGCAGGTGTGCACATGCTGCCAGCCGGGCCCTCAGTCACTATCTGATTACTGTTTTTACACGTTCACGTTCTGGCTGAGGGTGCCTAACCCCAGGGCTTCGAGCCGTACCTGTTCTCCTGTCGGCATCCCCTCTGTGGGACTGATCTTAAAACCTAACCCAGCCAGACTCTCTCACAAAACGAACATCATCCTATGACGTTGGTCCATGGGAATACCTCCGAAAAGCAACATCGGATGTGAGCTTGGAGGAAGTATTCCTCTATATAGAAAGGAACATGGAACACATATGGATCTTTATGAATGAAAAAGGAAAAATGGACTCAGAAGATCGGAGTTCTCCACCAGGCACAGTCCACAATGACGGTGTAGACCTATACCTAATACATTCATCCTAAATGGGGGGTGATTCTGAAAGTGAACTCAGTGGGGGGATGACCACTAGGGGGAGTCAACGAGGACACTTGTATTCTAGACCTAAACCTAACCTTCATCCTAACCCTAACCTTAGTGGGGGGTGAATCCGAAAGGTGAACTCAGTGGGGGATGACCACTAGGGGGAGTCAACGAGGACACTTGTATTCTAGACCTAAACCTAACCTTCATCCTAACCCTAACCTTAGTGGGGGGTGAATCCGAAAGGTGAACTCAGTGGGGGATGACCACTAGGGGGAGTCAGTGAGGACACTTGTATTCTAGACCTATACCTAACCTCTATCCTAACCCTAACCTGAGTGGGGGGTGAGTATGAAGGTGAACTCAGTGGGGTGTGGCCACTACCCTAGTGGCTGGGATAATAGAGAAACTGTTCCTTAACAGTATAAATGAAATTGGACAGCAGTATTAACATCAGCACGCCGCCCCGAGCGCGCTGGTGTAAGTCTCCTTGCACACGGCCTTACCGTTCTCCCTTTTTGACTGGGGGTCTTAGTTTACCTTTTTCACGCAATAACACGACATAACTCCTTAACGATACGTTTTTAGAATCCGTCGTTCAGATATGTTGTACAGCTCGCCGAGACGAACACGCGTATATGTGTCTCATTCTTGTACGACACTTTTTGCCTGAGTCTGCTAGTTTCCACAAGCTACTTATAGGCTATACTCCTAACACCATGTTGAAAGTTATTCCTTGAAACAAAATTTCTCCTAGGAGGATCTTGGTTGTCCCATATTTTAGAAAGTGATAGAACTCCTCAAGACAAACAGACTGACATATGGTTCATTTCTGGGCGACCTTCCTACGCGATGTTACAGGGGCCAGAAGTCTACGATTTTTTCCTAAATCACTATAAGGTATTAAGGGTTGTTGTTTCGTGGGCAGACATTAAACTATTAGTTCTTTCTAGGAAAAAATACCTGGGAGCATAATGACCAAAATCCATGAAATGGTGGATTTTTTAAACTTCAAAACAGCATTTTCACTTAGTTTTCGGTTGTTTAGACAGCGCGGACTATCACCATTAGATTTCCCTTAGTCCAATTAGGGGGGGGACGAAATTTTAGATATAAATGTTGTAAAATGGATTTTTGGTGACCTCCTACACGTTAAAATCCATTAATAATCCATATATTACCCGTTTGGCTCGATCAGGTACTCATTTTTTTCGTCTCATTAAGCTGAATCCAGTGCACTTGGTCTTATGTCTCTATGACACTCCTAACGGCAGCAGTAAAATTCCGTAAATTTGAAAAACATCCATGTTCTATAGCCTATAGGGGTTAGGCAGACACCATTTTGGAAAATAACAAACCTATTTGTGTATGTGGGGAACACGGGGAATCCAATAAAATTGGTTTCGAGAGTCTATGACACTTCGATATATGTCAGGTAAGCGTGTGGGGTAGGTTTTTTGGCCCCTAAAAACCCAATAAAATTTCTTCTTTGATAAAAACCAGTTAGTCTGACTTACTTTTTCACGCCGGAACTGTTAAAATTGGTCCCGTTGAAAAAAATGGTTTCCTTAAGTTGTCTAGCCTCTATTAGGCCTCTAGGTCATAAACCATTGAATGATCCCCTCTGTATCGTTCCAATTTTTGTCCTATTGGTCCCATTTACCAGTGGTTCCGGACTTCACCACTGGGGGGCGCTCCTGTATCCTCTCTGTATCGTTCCCATTTGTGAATTCTCCTCTGTATCGTTCCAATTTGTGGAATCCTCTCTGTATCGTTCCAATTTGTGTCCCATTTACCAGTGGTTCCGGACTTCACCACTGGGGGGCGCTCCTGTATCCTCTCTGTATCGTTCCAATTTGTGAATTCTCCTCTGTATCGTTCCAATTTGTGGAATGGTCCCATTTACCAGTGGTTCCGGACTTCACCACTGGGGGGCGCTCCTGTATCCTCTCTGTATCGTTCCAATTTGTGGATTCTCCTCTGTATCGTTCCAATTTGAGGAATGGTCCCATTTACCAGTGGTTCCGGACTTCACCACTGGGGGGCGCTCCTGTATCCTCTCTGTATCGTTCCAATTTGTGAATTCTCCTCTGTATCGTTCCAATTTGTGGAATGGTCCCATTTACCAGTGGTTCCGGACTTCACCACTGGGGGGCGCTCCTGTATCGTTCCAATTTGTGAATTCTCCTCTGTATCGTTCCAATTTGTGGAATGGTCCCATTTACCAGTGGTTCCGGACTTCACCACTGGGGGGCGCTCCTGTATCCTCTCTGTATCGTTCCAATTTGTGAATTCTCCTCTGTATCGTTCCAATTTGTGGAATCCTCTCTGTATCGTTCCAATTTGTGAATTCTTCTCTGTATCGTGCCAATTTGTGGAATCTTCTCTGTATCGTTCCAATTTGTGTCCCATTTACCAGTGGTTCCGGACTTCACCACTGGGGGGCGCTCCTTTATCCTCTCTGTATCGTTCCAATTTGTGAATTCTCCTCTGTATCGTTCCAATTTGTGGAATGGTCCCATTTACCAGTGGTTCCGGACTTCACCACTGGGGGGCGCTCTTTTGACCGGGACCCCCCCGTACCCCCCCAGGATTGGAGTGGGAGGTCTGGGGACCCGGCCAGGTAGCCCTATGCAAGTCCCACCTGTTGGTGGGAAGGACTGGACCTCCGTTTGGTCGCGGCCCCCCGAGACCCCCCCTTGCTCCCCGAGATTGGAGTGGGGGGGCTGGGGTCCGCTCCCATGGATGGGAGGTCCCATGGCCAGGCCCGGCCAGGTAGCCCTGTGCAAGTCCCACCTATTGGTGGGAAGGACTTGGCCCCGTTTGGTCGGGACCCCCTGAGGGGTCCGGACCCTCTCGTTCCCGGAGTCGGAAGAGGGGACGTGGTCCCATGGCCCCTTTTGTTACGTGTTCTATTCACTGAATGAAACGCAATGGCAAGTAGGTATTGAGCATACTGAAGTCCCTTATGTGACTACGCTTCTCACTCACGGTTATATGTAATGTTATATGTAAATATATGTAAATATGTACATGCCTGGCTGCATGGTTTTGCCTGCACAACCGTTAGTCTAGTCTTCAGCACAATTGACCACTATCGAACCAAAATGCCTAGCAAACCATTCCAATCCAATGCTGAAGGACTTCCTCCTGACTGAAGAAGACTTTCCTGGACTTCCTGACTTCCTGCTAGGTAGTTTCTTTAGCTAGGTCTTTACCAGGCTTGAAGGGAGCCGGCTGCCACCGGCTCTCCCCTGCCTTCTCTCCCTCTTTTCTGCCGAGGTTGTACGGAGGCTTGAAGAGAGGCCCAGCCTACGCTGCCACCGGCTCTCCCCTGCCTTCCCTCCCCTGGCTGCATGGGCTTTGTGGGCGGGGCTGCCGTCCTGGGGGGCCGCAAGCGATTGCGGCCCCTCGGGGGGGCGGCCTTGCCCATGGGGTCTCTGGGGGTCTTTTGGCCAGAGAGAGAGGCCATCCCACGCCGCCACAGGCTCTCTCCTGGTCCTCTTCTTCGGATCCTGAGGCTTCCAGACAACTCAGTGGCCGAAATGTGGAGGTTATCCTGGCACTAAAGATCCGTTGTTCCCACGGGGAAGTGTTGGGCCTATCAATACATTTCTTTAGGGGCTTAACCCTGGCTTCCTGAGCAGGGTATAGAGGTTGGACGGTGGGACAGTAGGCTCGAGGGGCACCAAGCTGGCCTCCATATATCGGACGGATCCCCTGGGAACCCTCTAGCCCTGGAGCTTAGGTAGTGCTTCAGGACTGGAGGGCTCCCTCCCCTATCCGGACGGTGGAGGTAGAACCTTGGCTCGGTGCCCCCGTAAGTCGACTGGGGGAGGGTGTAATGGGGCTTTAGTTCAGGGGGTACACCTACCTGGAGTGTGGTCTGCTCCGATGTTGCCTGACACACTCTGGTTCGGTTGCCACGGTTATGCCTGCCTGCAGAGTGGTTTTTTTCCCCGATGTTGCCTACTACACTCCAGGCCAGTCACCGTAGGTGGACCCCCTTAGGACCGTAAAGACAATCCCTTGTTATATTTAGGGGGTACACCTGCCCGGAGAGTGGTCTACCCCGATGCTGCCTGACACGCTCTGGGCCCGTTGCCGCAGGTATACCTGCCTGGAGAGTGGTCTACTCCGATGTTACCTGACACACTCCGGGTCGGTTGCCATAGGTGGACCCTCTTAGGACCATAGACACAATCCTTTGTTATAGTTTAGGGGGTACACCTGCCTGGAGAGTGGTCTACTCTGATGTTGCCTGACACGCTCCGGGGCGATGGCCGCAGGTACACCGGCCTGGAGAGTGGTCTATTCCGATGTTGCCTGACGCACTCCGGGTTGGTTGCCATAGGTGGACCCTCTTAGGACCATAGAGACAATACTTACTAATTTTAGGGGGCACACCAATCGGGAGAGTGGTCCACACCGATGTTGCCTGACACTCTCCGGGATGGTTGCCACGTTGGACCCTCTGGGGACCCTAGGGTAGATATCAGGACCTTTCCTGGACTTCTCAACACACTGTTTTAGTATTGACTTCTAACTGAAGCAATGCTTTATTCTACACTTCCTACTATATACCTCCCTACCCTTTCCAAAATAAATCCATAATAAAATACCATATTGAACATGGGACACACGTTGGAGCTTTGATCACCTCCAACGGGCCAGCCTTGAGTGAGGGTGTCTAGTATTAAAAGGCCGAAACACCCGTCGAACTCTTGGTTACTACTGAAGATGTGATCCTGAAATTATCAACCTATTTGGATGAGCCATTATCCCCTTATCTAAAATACTCCAAAATAACCCATATTGAACACTTTTTAAGGGACTGACTGACCCCACAGGATGCGGGATATAGTTTTGATACATTACTTTGACTTGATCTAGGACTTCATAGGACTTTATACAGTACCTTTTTGAACAAAGATTGAATACTATACTCTCTGATTCTTGATGACAGTAACCGTTCTATACCACCTTTCAATTATATATATGAGTTTCGAGTATGATTTAGTCCACTGGGGGGTATATTTCTCCTAGGTATGCACTCGCCTGGTGACGCAACTCCCTGCTTAACGTACACGTCGCGCGCTTCGCGCGCGCCGTGTTTGGGATTGGTCTAAAAAGTTTCGGGAATAATTTAGTCTACTGGGGGGTATATTTCTCCCAGATATGCACTCGCCACTGGACCTTGGATTGGACCTTGGATTGGATTGGATTGGATTGGATTGGATAATTTTTTGGATTGGATTGGATTGGATTGGATAATTTTTTGGAACAAAGATTGAATAAAATACTCTCTGATTCTAGATGAAAGTAACCGTTCTATACCACCTTTCAATTACATGCATTTCTTATAGCATTCCGGGGGTGACTACTACTTGGGGGCATATTTCTCCTAGGTATGCACTCTCCTGGTGACGCAACTCCCTGTTGACGCAACTCCCTTCTTAACGTACAAGTCGCGCGCTGCGCGCGCTCCGTGTTTGGGATTGGTCTAAGTTTCGAGTATGATTTAGCCCACTTGGGGGCATATTTCTCCTAGGTTTGCACTCTCCTGGTGACGCAACTCCCTGTTGACGCAACTCCCTACTTAACGTACAAGTCGCGCGCTGCGCGCGCTCCGTGTTTGGGATTGGTCTGAGTTTCGAGTATGATTTAGCCCACTTGGGGGCATATTTCTCCTAGGTATGCACTCTCCTGGTGACGCAACTCCCTGTTCACGCAACTCCCTACTTAACGTACAAGTCGCGCGCTGCGCGCGCTCCGTGTTTGGGATTGGTCTGAGTTTCAAGTATGATTTAGCCCACTTGGGGGCACATTTCTCCTAGGTATGCACTCTCCTGGTGACGCAACTCCCTGTTGACGCAACTCCCTACTTAACGTACAAGTCGCGCGCTGCGCGCGCTCCGTGTTTGGGATTGGTCTGAGTTTCGAGTATGATTTAGCCCACTTGGGGGCATTTTTCTCCTAGGTATGCACTCGCCTGGTGACGCAATTCCCTGTTGACGCAACTCCCTACTTAACGTACAAGTCGCGCGCTGCGCGCGCTCCGTGTTTGGGATTGGTCTAGGACGTTCACGGATGGTTAAACATACTATTATTCTGACCCACTGGACCTTGGAACGTCCTTAAAAGTCCTCCTATTTGGGTCCTGGATGGATAACGGAACTACATATCTCTATTATGCTGAACCGCTGGACCATTGGAACGTCCTTAAAAAATCCTCTTACCTGGGTCTCGGATGTGGCCACCTGGGACACCAACTCATCATACTCATAACATTTAGTCTAGGAAACGTTTGCGGGGACGGGACGCGGCTACTCGGTCGTGTTCTGGGAGCGACGCCCTCTCCTTGCCGTGGAACTGGACCCATTTCTGACCATGCACTTAGGACATTTTCAAGCTGGGTCTATCTTCCCAGGGGAGGAGGTTGTCTCCGGGACGTGATTGGGTGCGGCCCCCTTCCTTTCAACCGTTCTCATCAATTTTAAGGGAGGACTATATGGGGACTAATGAACAAGGGAGTGGGGTTTTGAGTGGGGCTCACTTACGGGAGATTCGCCTGTCTCCTATCAGTAGATCTCACGCCCGCTCTTGCATGACGCTTCTTCGGCCGATGAGAATCTCGGGAGCGGGCGTTCTCTGACGGAGTGAGCACGGGCTCTACCTCAATTCTCTACGCAGGGAGCCCCGGACCAGGAAGATCGGTTGTGACCTGATCTGGGGACTCCATTGCTACTTTCAAAGTAATACATGGATGGGAGGGTACTCCGGGTGGCTATTGCATCTGACAAAAAAGGAGGCGTGATGTACACTTCACGTAAGAAGGATTATAGAAAGAAGGATGGACTCTAGGATACATTACCGGGATCCTTCAACTACCCCCTCTGGGGACTGAATATTTCTTTAGTTAGATATGGACCTACGATAGGATGATTAGTAAAATTGTGTGTAGCAGGTGTGCACATGCTGCCAGCCGGGCCCTCAGTCACTATCTGATTACTGTTTTTACACGTTCACGTTCTGGCTGAGGGTGCCTAACCCCAGGGCTTCGAGCCGTACCTGTTCTCCTGTCGGCATCCCCTCTGTGGGACTGATCTTAAAACCTAACCCTAACCCTAACCCTAACCCTAACCCTAACCCTAACCCTAACCCTAACCCTAACCCTAACCCTAACCCTAACCCTAACCCTAACCCTAACCCTAACCCTAACCCTAACCCTAACCCTAACCCTAACCCTAACCCTAACCCTAACCCTAACCCTAACCCTAACCCTAACCCTAACCCTAACCCTAACCCTAACCCCTAACCCTAACCCTAACCCTAACCCTAACCCTAACCCTAACCCTAACCCTAACCCTAACCCTAACCCTAACCCTAACCCTAACCCTAACCCTAACCCTAACCCTAACCCTAACCCTAACCCTAACCCTAACCCTAACCCTAACCCTAACCCTAACCCTAACCCTAACCCTAACCCTAACCCTAACCCTAACCCTAACCCTAACCCTAACCCTAACCCTAACCCTAACCCTAACCCTAACCCTAACCCTAACCCTAACCCTAACCCTAACCCTAACCCTAACCCTAACCCTAACCCTAACCCTAACCCTAACCCTAACCCTAACCCTAACCCTAACCCTAACCCTAACCCTAACCCTAACCCTAACCCTAACCCTAACCCTAACCCTAACCCTAACCCTAACCCTAACCCTAACCCTAACCCTAACCCTAACCCTAACCCTAACCCTAACCCTAACCCTAACCCTAACCCTAACCCTAACCCTAACCCTAACCCTAACCCTAACCCTAACCCTAACCCTAACCCTAACCCTAACCCTAACCCTAACCCCTAACCCTAACCCTAACCCTAACCCTAACCCTAACCCTAACCCTAACCCTAACCCTAACCCTAACCCTAACCCTAACCCTAACCCTAACCCTAACCCTAACCCTAACCCTAACCCTAACCCTAACCCTAACCCTAACCCTAACCCTAACCCTAACCCTAACCCTAACCCTAACCCTAACCCTAACCCTAACCCTAATCCTCTGAAGAAGCTGCAAGATCAGCGAAACGTCAGGAAATTAGGACAATTTTAGACCTTTTAGATAGTTTTAGATCTTTTACTTCTTTCTTTGATTTTAAGCAGTGGAAACACTTTTTAATCAATAAAATCAGTTTTAAAAGTATAGTATCATGGAGGGCCCTGCCCCAGAAAGACTCTCAAGCCTATAACATTGATACCAGGCCTACAAACTAAAACACCTTTTCCACCTGAGACATCACAGACCACCATCTACCTGAGCCCCCAAGATTCCTGGAAACAACAGCAGGACCAGTGCTGTGGTCAACCAGCCACCACAGCACCTCGAACAGGAGAGGCTCCAGGAGAAAGTGACCGGCCAAGGGTGGTAAGGGCCCAGTCTGGGCAGCTTGAAACCCTCTCTTTACAGCTGCTCGGACCCCCCCATTTTTATTGTATTTTGAACTGTATTTTATTGATGTATAAGTGCTTTTTCCTGCTTATTTCTTTGTTTTTTCCCCTTGTATAACACTTTCTAGCCAGCACCTTCATAATGTCTTATTCCTCCTCTCTTACATTCCCTCGTAGGACCACATATGCACAAGCAGTTAGGGCACCCCTCACCAACAGATATCCACCTAGACAGAGATTAGCACATACTCCTCCTCCTCTGCCCACCCGCCACCCTGCCCCGTACAGTCAGCCCCCGCTCGGTCACCCCCCTGATGATGCCACCAGGCAGGCAGCCAAAATGTATTTTAAATTTATACAGGCTGTTCATCACAGGGAGGTGGCTGAAAAGGCACTCCAGACTGGATGTTTCCCTGTTGGGATGATGAGACAGGTGAATAAACTCACCACCTTTATCAAACCCGCCTCCCCTACCGAGTCCACCACCACTAAGGTGGCTGACAACACACACGCATGGATGCATACTAACATGGAAATTCTACAGACACACTACATACACACCATTACTACACTCACACCATCTCTACATACACATAACCTCACTGCATACAATATAGCACTCGGCTGGGCACACAAACGTTTCACACATAGACTTACACACACAACCCTAACCCGGGTTCGTGACATTCTACATATACAGACACCCATTCAACACATACAAACAACCACACATCAACAACACCACACACAACACATGCCTACATTTACACGACATAACACACAACAAAATATACCTACAGTCAGACAACATAACACACCTCAGCCATCTACACACACACACCCACACACACAAGCCAACAGACTCACCACCACACACAGCATCCCTCCTCAGGACCACTCGAGGCCTCCCATTCAGGTTACACGGCCACCATTAGCAACTGGTGGTCGGCCTGGCCTTCTCCCACACCCTAGGATCCCTGCTTTAATGCCTCCCACCATAGCCAACAACACCACCCAACCTGCCCTTCTCCCAACGCCAGCCATCTCACCCCTCCTCCCCACCCTTATGGCAGTGCGGCCAGCCACCCGCACTGCACCCCGTCCGACACCCCTGTTGTCGAAAGCCCAGTCCCATTCCACCTTTTCCACTGCACGTTCTCTGTCCCTTGGGAGTCGACCGGACGCATTTAGTCTGCCGGCTCCCTTGGGACAGAGAACTCCCCGTGCCAGACCACAGGTCAAACCCAGCACTAACGGCCCCCCCCCGCCCTCCCTCACCACCGTCCCGGAGGAGCTGGCGGAGTCTGCCGCTTCGGGGTCCGGCTCCCCTGATGGGGGGCGGGACAACGAGGTGGCAGACAATCCTCCTCAGGCCCCCGTGCCCCCTTCGGCATCCTCCACACCCAAATCATGTCATGTTGCCACTTCCCCCCTGTGCACGAGCGACCGGGACTTGGGAGGAGCCTCCACTATTGAGGAGTGCACCCTCCCAAGTGCCGTTGGCTTTTGCTCCCTATCACCTCCTTCCACTCCCACAACTCCCCAGCCCACCCAAACCACCTGTCCGCGCACTCCAGCTCAACTATTGGAGCGTTGGCAGGTGGTTAACTCCATTTCCCTTTCCCCCACAGGAGGCGCCAGGTCGAGGCTTGGTATACGGCAGCCCTGGGTCATGATGAATAGGCACTCTAATGATACAAATCATACTAAAACAGCCACATCTGAACCCAATCAAAACACCACTGGGCTGCCGTTGCCACAGCCTCACACCATGGGCGCCTCAAATTTTGACCCCTTACCGCATTCCACAACCCCATCACTTCCCTGTACACCAACTTATCATAAGGCCAGGCCACAGAAAAAGATTCTGGACTGGAACCTCTCAGCACAGAAGCGTGTGCTCATGCTGGGGGACTCCAATTTATCTAGAATTCCACCCTCACACCACACGGATATTCAGATAGATAGCTATCCTGGGGCGGCCTTCTACCACCTGACTAAGGTGTTCGAGAAGGCAGAGCCCCATCCCAGAGTAGAGATAGTAGTTCTCTCAGTGGGCATCAACAGCAAAGACCATGATGCAAACCAGACCTCCTATAAACAGTTGAACAGAATGCACAAGGAGGCCAACCTAGTTTTCCCCAATGCAACCATCTACATACCACTGATTAACTTTTCCAAATTTTTAACACCCCTACAGAAGAACAATCTCACCCTTGTTAACACTTATATCACTGCTCATTTCAAACACATCCCACAGATAGACCCCAATCAATTTCACACGGGGGCAGATAACATACATTGGACACAGACCACAGCAACTATGATCTTCGATCATTGGTGCACCCGCTTAAATCTAAATTTTCATTAAACACCAACCATAGTCTGGACCCGGTCAGTAACACACATACACCTCTGTCTACTTCTCTCCTCTCTCCTCCTCTGCCCCCCATTCTCTCCCCAACAGCCCTCCTTCCCTCCATCCTTTCCTTCCTTCCAGCCCCCTCTCCCCCCTCTTCCTCCCCACCTCCTCCTCCGGTGGCCCTCCAGCCTCCTCCCCCTCCTCCTCCTCCTCCCCCCATACCATTTCATGATTCCCACACCAACATTTTGAATCTGTCCAGGTCTGTCCGCCTCACTGCGGCCCAGGCTCAGTTGCTGGAGAGAGGCCTTACCTACATTCCTCGCCCCACCAAGCTGGACTGGGAGGAACTTCGAAGGGACACTCACAAATATCATAGGAGACTGAAACTTCTTGACTACTTCCAAGACAGACAGATAGATGATCACCAACCATTTGTTCTTCCGTCCGCCTGGGAGCCTACACTCTCCCAGGTAGATGGGAGAATACGTGGACTCATCCACTTAGATAACCACACAGTTAACCAGTACAACCCCCCACCAGACAGACCCGACAACCTTACAATAGACGAACGAAATAGCATTACACAACTTCGGAATAACACACACATAGTCATCAAACCAGCAGATAAAGGTTCAAAAATAGTCATTTTAGATAACTTCCAATACATTTATGAAGCCAATAGACAACTTTCAAACACCCGATATTACACACACATAGCAGCCAGCATACAGCTACAAACACAAGTCAAATTGAGACAAATCATCACAACACTTTACCATGACAAATACATCACTTCCAAACAACGTGACTTTCTCTATGGACCAGACAACCCGAGAAATAGGATATTTTACCTCTTACCGAAAATACACAAAGACCCGCAGACTTGGACCATTCCCTTCGAGGTTCCTCCCGGCAGGCCGATAGTTTCAGATTGCAGTAGCGAATCATATCACATAGCACAATACATTGATCACTACTTAAACCCCCTCTCCACCATACACCCCAGTTACCTGAAGGACACTTATGATTTTTTGGAAAAAATAAAGCCCATAGCCGTGCCCTCACACACCCACATTTTTACTATAGATATAGACAGCCTGTATACTAACATTAACACACCCACAGGCCTACAAACAGTTAGAAGACTCTTTCAAGCACACCCAGACAACACACGACCGGATCAAGCATTACTACAACTTTTAGAACTTAGTTTAACCTGTAACGATTTCGTATTTAATGACCAGCATTATTTACAAATTGAGGGCACGGCTATGGGCAAGAAATTTGCTCCCGCCTATGCCAACATTTACATGAGTGAGTGGGAGAGAGAGGCCTTAGCTAAGTGTCCACTCAAACCCCTTATGTACTACAGGTATCTGGACGACATCATAGGACTCTGGCCACATACACTTCAACAGTTTGACACATTTCTGAATATATTAAACACACACCACACTTCCATTACCATCAAACACACAATACATCCAACAGAGATCAATTTCCTGGACACCACAGTATTTTTACAGCCCATAAACCACACACATAAACAACTACTCACCAAAGTATATTTTAAGGACACAGACACACATGCATTACTCCACAAACACAGCTATCATCCAAAACATACATTTGCAGGCATCATTAAGTCCCAAATCATCCGTTTCTTCAGAATTTCCTCAGGTAGAGAACATTTTAATCAGGCAACACAGATACTATTCACAGCCCTTAGGAAGCGAGGCTATAGCAAACGGTTTCTCCGTACAGTCAAAAATGACGCCTTGGCCTCTCTCTCCCCCACCTGGTCACTTTCCACACACACACTCTCCGATATTCCGTCTCCCATTAGTCACCTCGGCCCTGACCTTTCCCTGTTGGGGTCTGGTCTCCCGCACACTGCCTCATTGCCTAACCCTAACCCTAACCTCTCTCCTAACCTTAACCCTAACCCTAACCTCTCTCCTGACCTTAACCCTAACCCTAACCAACCCTCATCCAGCAACATGAGACCGCCTTCTGGCTCAGAGGCAGGAGCAGACCTGGACGGGTTCCCCGTCACCATTTCCTCCCAACAGGACCGCCCTCCTTCCCCCACTTCTCTTTCCCCTATCACACACTCAACCTCTTCCACATCCACCATCACCACACTCATTCCGCTCATCACCACATTCTCACACACACTGCAACCACTACACCACAAATTCAAACAAAACTTCACCACAACACAACAATCATACCCCCTACTACAGTCCCATAGAATTATATCAGCACTTAAAAGGAACAAAAACTTAGGGGACCTCCTTGTGCATTCGAGCTTCACTTCTCTCCCACAACAGCCTCCACAGCCACACACACTTCACTTCAGACGCCGTAAATTTATCACCAACCCTCATAGTCATACTTCATCCCCCATTCAGGATTCATTATCACTTAGCACTCCCAACATAGTTTACATCATCACCTGTACACTCTGTCACAAACACTATATAGGAGAAACCAAACATACACTAGAAGTAAGACTCAAACAACATCTATATCATATCACACGTGCAGACATACAGACAACATTATACACACACTTCCAGTCCCATCCCACCACTAACCTCATTATTTCAGGTCTGGAATGCGGAGTCCGCTGGACCAGTGGACAGCGGAAACTCAACGAACACAGATGGATTGCAAAACTTAAAACGGTCGCACCCAATGGGCTCAATGACAGACCATGACATTCACCTTAAAAGCAGATACATAGAAATACATATACACATTGCACCATATAGACACACATACTAAACACACACACACACATACACACACACACACACACACACACATACACACACGTAGAGTTACAGACAGACACACACATACACACACACACACACACACACACACACACACACACACACACACACACACACACACACACACATATGCATATATTCCTACACATATAACACACTCATCCACCACTTCATGTTTTAAAAGGGAATTTTATGAATAAAGCCGTTTTATTCCTTTTTTACATGGACTTGGACTCTTTCATATGGGTTTTTAAATGCAATTTTGTGATTTTGAATACTTTTAACAATGGTTCTTATCATGCATTTCTGACTACTGTTGAATGTGTTTCTGTGGGCTTCCCAATGCAGTTTGTTTTAATTGCATTACTTCAAAATATTCTACACCTATACCTAACCTTCATCCTAACCCTAACCTTAGTGGGGGGTGATTCTGAAAGTGAACTCAGTGGGGGAGTTTGTTTTAATTGCATATTATTCTACACCTATACCTAACCTTCATCCTAACCCTAACCTGAGTGGGGGGTGATTCTGAAGGTGAACTCAGTGGGGGATGACCACTAGGGGGTGGCAGTGAAGACACTTGTATTTTAGCACCCCCTTTTATGTTGTCTTCATTTGCTGTTTCATTGCAATTTTAACTTTACAGGGACAAATATATACTATTTTATTCATTTGTCTTAAGAGTGTTGCACAGCGCACTTTCCAATGAAACAGGCATAGGACATGTCCTTTATTATTGTATTAGGGTATTTCCTTATTATTAAATACTACCTTATTACTCTAGCATATTAGATAAATTATTTATACTTACAACCTAACATGCACATGGCACTTTGGTACACTCTACAGAGGACCAAGCCCTGTTAGACCCTTACTGTAACAAAAGATAACAGTGGGTCCTTTTTAGTTCAATTTTGTCATCAATCTCTTAAATTTTCCCTTGAGTCCAAGTCCTGTACCCTTTTATATTGAAATTGTGGATGATTGTGGGTATGCGGTCCAACTAAGGTGGGACTCAGGGTGGTTGGACGCCCCTGCCATGCACAGCCCCCAGTGAACATGCTTCATAAAGTTCACTGGTATTTTAATTCCAATAGATGATCACCATGAGATCCCTCTCTGTCCCCCTCTGCTGGACAAAATAAATCATCACACACACACACATCACATATATACATATATCTCTCTAGTTGAAGCAGGTTTTAAGGGAGAAACAGATGGGCCAGTGCAATAGAGCATTTAATTTGCCTTTTTAAACCACACTTATCATTAAACAATACCTAACCCTAACCCTAACCCTAACCCTAACCCTAACCCTAACCCTAACCCTAACCCTAACCCTAACCCTAACCCTAACCCTAACCCTAACCCTAACCCTAACCCTAACCCTAACCCTAACCCTAACCCTAACCCTAACCCTAACCCTAACCCTAACCCTAACCCTAACCCTAACCCTAACCCTAACCCTAACCCTAACCCTAACCCTAACCCTAACCCTAACCCTAACCCTAACCCTAACCCTAACCCTAACCCTAACCCTAACCCTAACCCTAACCCTAACCCTAACCCTAACCCTAACCCTAACCCTAACCCTAACCCTAACCCTAACCCTAACCCTAACCCTAACCCTAACCCTAACCCTAACCCTAACCCTAACCCTAACCCTAACCCTAACCCTAACCCTAACCCTAACCCTAACCCTAACCCTAACCCTAACCCTAACCCTAACCCTAACCCTAACCCTAACCCTAACCCTAACCCTAACCCTAACCCTAACCCTAACCCTAACCCTAACCCTAACCCTAACCCTAACCCTAACCCTAACCCTAACCCTAACCCTAACCCTAACCCTAACCCTAACCCTAACCCTAACCCTAACCCTAACCCTAACCCTAACCCTAACCCTAACCCTAACCCTAACCCTAACCCTAACCCTAACCCTAACCCTAACCCTAACCCTAACCCTAACCCTAACCCTAACCCTAACCCTAACCCTAACCCTAACCCTAACCCTAACCCTAACCCTAACCCTAACCCTAACCCTAACCCTAACCCTAACCCTAACCCTAACCCTAACCCTAACCCTAACCCTAACCCTAACCCTAACCCTAACCCTAACCCTAACCCTAACCCTAACCCTAACCCTAACCCTAACCCTAACCCTAACCCTAACCCTAACCCTAACCCTAACCCTAACCCTAACCCTAACCCTAACCCTAACCCTAACCCTAACCCTAACCCTAACCCTAACCCTAACCCTAACCCTAACCCTAACCCTAACCCTAACCCTAACCCTAACCCTAACCCTAACCCTAACCCTAACCCTAACCCTAACCCTAACCCTAACCCTAACCCTAACCCTAACCCTAACCCTAACCCTAACCCTAACCCTAACCCTAACCCTAACCCTAACCCTAACCCTAACCCTAACCCTAACCCTAACCCTAACCCTAACCCTAACCCTAACCCTAACCCTAACCCTAACCCTAACCCTAACCCTAACCCTAACCCTAACCCTAACCCTAACCCTAACCCTAACCCTAACCCTAACCCTAACCCTAACCCTAACCCTAACCCTAACCCTAACCCTAACCCTAACCCTAACCCTAACCCTAACCCTAACCCTAACCCTAACCCTAACCCTAACCCTAACCCTAACCCTAACCCTAACCCTAACCCTA
This sequence comes from Gymnoscopelus braueri, assembly GCF_963280865.1. NCBI lineage: Eukaryota > Metazoa > Chordata > Actinopteri > Myctophiformes > Myctophidae > Gymnoscopelus > Gymnoscopelus braueri. The sequence goes on from NW_027660842.1 coordinate 57,833, forward strand.
ACCCTAACCCTAACCCTAACCCTAACCCTAACCCTAACCCTAACCCTAACCCTAACCCTAACCCTAACCCTAACCCTAACCCTAAGTGCCAAAAGGACACTGATGCTAAAAGGACACTAATGCCAAAAGGACAATGATAAGTGCCAAAAGGACACTGATGCTAAAAGGACACTGATGCCAAAAGGACATTGATGCCAAAAGGACACTGATGCCAAAAGGACACTAATGCCAAAAGGACAATGATAAGTGCCAAAAGGACACTGATGCTAAAAGGACACTAATGCCAAAAGGACAATGATAAGTGCCAAAAGGACACTGATGCTAAAAGGACACTAATGCCAAAAGGACAATGATAAGTGCCAAAAGGACACTGATGCTAAAAGGACACTAATGCCAAAAGGACAATGATAAGTGCCAAAAGGACACTGATGCTAAAAGGACACTGATGCCAAAAGGACATTGATGCCAAAAGGACACTGATGCTAAAAGGACACTAATGCCAAAAGGATAATGATAAGTGCCAAAAGGACACTGATGCTAAAAGGACACTAATGCCAAAAGGATAATGATAAGTGCCAAAAGGACACTGATGCTAAAAGGACACTGATGCCAAAAGGACATTGATGCCAAAAGGACACTGATGCCAAAAGGACACTAATGCCAAAAGGACAATGATAAGTGCCAAAAGGACACTGATGCTAAAAGGACACTAATGCCAAAAGGACAATGATAAGTGCCAAAAGGACACTGATGCTAAAAGGACACTGATGCCAAAAGGACATTGATGCCAAAAGGACACTGATGCCAAAAGGACACTAATGCCAAAAGGCCAATGATAACTGGGGTTATGTTTGTAACCTATAAGTGCCAAAAGGACACTGATGCCAAAAGGACACTAATGCCAAAAGGACAATGATAAGTGCCAAAAGGACACTGATGCTAAAAGGACACTAATGCCAAAAGGACAATGATAAGTGCCAAAAGGACACTGATGCTAAAAGGACACTAATGCCAAAAGGACAATGATAAGTGCCAAAAGGACACTGATGCTAAAAGGACACTGATGCCAAAAGGACATTGATGCCAAAAGGACACTGATGCCAAAAGGACACTAATGCCAAAAGGACAATGATAAGTGCCAAAAGGACACTGATGCCAAAAGGACACTAATGCCAAAAGGACAATGATAAGTGCCAAAAGGACACTGATGCTAAAAGGACACTAATGCCAAAAGGACAATGATAAGTGCCAAAAGGACACTGATGCTAAAAGGACACTAATGCCAAAAGGACAATGATAAGTGCCAAAAGGACACTGATGCTAAAAGGACACTAATGCCAAAAGGACAATGATAAGTGCCAAAAGGACACTGATGCTAAAAGGACACTAATGCCAAAAGGACAATGATGCTAAAAGGACACTAATGCCAAAAGGACAATGATAAGTGCCAAAAGGACACTGATGCTAAAAGGACACTAATGCCAAAAGGACAATGATAAGTGCCAAAAGGACACTGATGCTAAAAGGACACTAATGCCAAAAGGACAATGATAAGTGCCAAAAGGACACTGATGCTAAAAGGACACTAATGCCAAAAGGACAATGATAAGTGCCAAAAGGACACTGATGCTAAAAGGACACTAATGCCAAAAGGACAATGATAAGTGCCAAAAGGACACTGATGCTAAAAGGACACTAATGCCAAAAGGACAATGATAAGTGCCAAAAGGACACTGGTGCTAAAAGGACACTGATGCCAAAAGGACATTGATGCCAAAAGGACACTGATGCTAAAAGGACACTAATGCCAAAAGGACAATGATAAGTGCCAAAAGGACACTGATGCTAAAAGGACACTAATGCCAAAAGGACAATGATAAGTGCCAAAAGGACACTGATGCTAAAAGGACACTAATGCCAAAAGGACAATGATAAGTGCCAAAAGGACACTGATGCTAAAAGGACACTGATGCCAAAAGGACATTGATGCCAAAAGGACACTGATGCCAAAAGGACACTAATGCCAAAAGGACAATGATAAGTGCCAAAAGGACACTGATGCTAAAAGGACACTAATGCCAAAAGGACAATGATAAGTGCCAAAAGGACACTGATGCTAAAAGGACACTGATGCCAAAAGGACATTGATGCCAAAAGGACACTGATGCCAAAAGGCCAATGATAACTGGGGTTATGTTTGTAACCTATAAGTGCCAAAAGGACACTGATGCCAAAAGGACACTAATGCCAAAAGGACAATGATAAGTGCCAAAAGGACACTGATGCTAAAAGGACACTAATGCCAAAAGGACAATGATAAGTGCCAAAAGGACACTGATGCTAAAAGGACACTAATGCCAAAAGGACAATGATAAGTGCCAAAAGGACACTGATGCTAAAAGGACACTAATGCCAAAAGGACAATGATAAGTGCCAAAAGGACACTGATGCTAAAAGGACACTAATGCCAAAAGGACAATGATAAGTGCCAAAAGGACACTGATGCTAAAAGGACACTAATGCCAAAAGGACAATGATAAGTGCCAAAAGGACACTGATGCTAAAAGGACACTAATGCCAAAAGGACAATGATAAGTGCCAAAAGGACACTGATGCTAAAAGGACACTAATGCCAAAAGGACAATGATAAGTGCCAAAAGGACACTGATGCTAAAAGGACACTAATGCCAAAAGGCCAATGATAACTGGGGTTATGTTTGTAACCTATAAGTGCCAAAAGGACACTGATGCCAAAAGGACACTAATGCCAAAAGGACAATGATAAGTGCCAAAAGGACACTGATGCTAAAAGGACACTAATGCCAAAAGGACAATGATAAGTGCCAAAAGGACACTGATGCTAAAAGGACACTAATGCCAAAAGGACAATGATAAGTGCCAAAAGGACACTGATGCTAAAAGGACACTGATGCCAAAAGGACAATGATAAGTGCCAAAAGGACACTGATGCTAAAAGGACACTAATGCCAAAAGGACAATGATAAGTGCCAAAAGGACACTGATGCTAAAAGGACACTAATGCCAAAAGGACAATGATAAGTGCCAAAAGGACACTGATGCTAAAAGGACACTAATGCCAAAAGGACAATGATAAGTGCCAAAAGGACACTGATGCTAAAAGGACACTAATGCCAAAAGGACAATGATAAGTGCCAAAAGGACACTGATGCTAAAAGGACACTAATGCCAAAAGGACAATGATAAGTGCCAAAAGGACACTGATGCTAAAAGGACACTAATGCCAAAAGGACAATGATAAGTGCCAAAAGGACACTGATGCTAAAAGGACACTAATGCCAAAAGGACAATGATAAGTGCCAAAAGGACACTGATGCTAAAAGGACACTAATGCCAAAAGGACAATGATAAGTGCCAAAAGGACACTGATGCTAAAAGGACACTAATGCCAAAAGGACAATGATAAGTGCCAAAAGGACACTGGTGCTAAAAGGACACTGATGCCAAAAGGACATTGATGCCAAAAGGACACTGATGCTAAAAGGACACTAATGCCAAAAGGACAATGATAAGTGCCAAAAGGACACTGATGCTAAAAGGACACTAATGCCAAAAGGACAATGATAAGTGCCAAAAGGACACTGATGCTAAAAGGACACTAATGCCAAAAGGACAATGATAAGTGCCAAAAGGACACTGATGCTAAAAGGACACTGATGCCAAAAGGACATTGATGCCAAAAGGACACTGATGCCAAAAGGACACTAATGCCAAAAGGACAATGATAAGTGCCAAAAGGACACTGATGCTAAAAGGACACTAATGCCAAAAGGACAATGATAAGTGCCAAAAGGACACTGATGCTAAAAGGACACTGATGCCAAAAGGACATTGATGCCAAAAGGACACTGATGCCAAAAGGCCAATGATAACTGGGGTTATGTTTGTAACCTATAAGTGCCAAAAGGACACTGATGCCAAAAGGACACTAATGCCAAAAGGACAATGATAAGTGCCAAAAGGACACTGATGCTAAAAGGACACTAATGCCAAAAGGACAATGATAAGTGCCAAAAGGACACTGATGCTAAAAGGACACTAATGCCAAAAGGACAATGATAAGTGCCAAAAGGACACTGATGCTAAAAGGACACTAATGCCAAAAGGACAATGATAAGTGCCAAAAGGACACTGATGCTAAAAGGACACTAATGCCAAAAGGACAATGATAAGTGCCAAAAGGACACTGATGCTAAAAGGACACTAATGCCAAAAGGACAATGATAAGTGCCAAAAGGACACTGATGCTAAAAGGACACTAATGCCAAAAGGACAATGATAAGTGCCAAAAGGACACTGATGCTAAAAGGACACTAATGCCAAAAGGACAATGATAAGTGCCAAAAGGACACTGATGCTAAAAGGACACTGATGCCAAAAGGACAATGATAAGTGCCAAAAGGACACTGATGCTAAAAGGACACTGATGCCAAAAGGACAATGATAAGTGCCAAAAGGACACTGATGCTAAAAGGACACTGATGCCAAAAGGACATTGATGCCAAAAGGACACTGATGCCAAAAGGACACTAATGCCAAAAGGACAATGATAAGTGCCAAAAGGACACTGATGCTAAAAGGACACTAATGCCAAAAGGACAATGATAAGTGCCAAAAGGACACTGATGCTAAAAGGACACTGATGCCAAAAGGACATTGATGCCAAAAGGACACTGATGCCAAAAGGCCAATGATAACTGGGGTTATGTTTGTAACCTATAAGTGCCAAAAGGACACTGATGCCAAAAGGACACTAATGCCAAAAGGACAATGATAAGTGCCAAAAGGACACTGATGCTAAAAGGACACTAATGCCAAAAGGACAATGATAAGTGCCAAAAGGACACTGATGCTAAAAGGACACTAATGCCAAAAGGACAATGATAAGTGCCAAAAGGACACTGATGCTAAAAGGACACTAATGCCAAAAGGACAATGATAAGTGCCAAAAGGACACTGATGCTAAAAGGACACTAATGCCAAAAGGACAATGATAAGTGCCAAAAGGACACTGATGCTAAAAGGACACTAATGCCAAAAGGACAATGATAAGTGCCAAAAGGACACTGATGCTAAAAGGACACTAATGCCAAAAGGACAATGATAAGTGCCAAAAGGACACTGATGCTAAAAGGACACTAATGCCAAAAGGACAATGATAAGTGCCAAAAGGACACTGATGCTAAAAGGACACTAATGCCAAAAGGACAATGATAAGTGCCAAAAGGACACTGATGCTAAAAGGACACTGATGCCAAAAGGACAATGATAAGTGCCAAAAGGACACTGATGCTAAAAGGACACTAATGCCAAAAGGACAATGATAAGTGCCAAAAGGACACTGATGCTAAAAGGACACTAATGCCAAAAGGACAATGATAAGTGCCAAAAGGACACTGATGCTAAAAGGACACTGATGCCAAAAGGACATTGATGCCAAAAGGACACTGATGCCAAAAGGACACTAATGCCAAAAGGACAATGATAAGTGCCAAAAGGACACTGATGCCAAAAGGACACTAATGCCAAAAGGACAATGATAAGTGCCAAAAGGACACTGATGCTAAAAGGACACTAATGCCAAAAGGACAATGATAAGTGCCAAAAGGACACTGATGCTAAAAGGACACTAATGCCAAAAGGACAATGATAAGTGCCAAAAGGACACTGATGCTAAAAGGACACTAATGCCAAAAGGACAATGATAAGTGCCAAAAGGACACTGATGCTAAAAGGACACTAATGCCAAAAGGACAATGATAAGTGCCAAAAGGACACTGATGCTAAAAGGACACTAATGCCAAAAGGACAATGATAAGTGCCAAAAGGACACTGATGCTAAAAGGACACTAATGCCAAAAGGACAATGATAAGTGCCAAAAGGACACTGATGCTAAAAGGACACTAATGCCAAAAGGACAATGATAAGTGCCAAAAGGACACTGGTGCTAAAAGGACACTGATGCCAAAAGGACATTGATGCCAAAAGGACACTGATGCTAAAAGGACACTAATGCCAAAAGGACAATGATAAGTGCCAAAAGGACACTGATGCTAAAAGGACGTGCCAAAAGGACACTGATGCTAAAAGGACACTAATGCCAAAAGGACAATGATAAGTGCCAAAAGGACACTGATGCTAAAAGGACACTAATGCCAAAAGGACAATGATAAGTGCCAAAAGGACACTGATGCTAAAAGGACACTGATGCCAAAAGGACATTGATGCCAAAAGGACACTGATGCCAAAAGGACACTAATGCCAAAAGGACAATGATAAGTGCCAAAAGGACACTGATGCTAAAAGGACACTAATGCCAAAAGGACAATGATAAGTGCCAAAAGGACACTGATGCTAAAAGGACACTGATGCCAAAAGGACATTGATGCCAAAAGGACACTGATGCCAAAAGGCCAATGATAACTGGGGTTATGTTTGTAACCTATAAGTGCCAAAAGGACACTGATGCCAAAAGGACACTAATGCCAAAAGGACAATGATAAGTGCCAAAAGGACACTGATGCTAAAAGGACACTAATGCCAAAAGGACAATGATAAGTGCCAAAAGGACACTGATGCTAAAAGGACACTAATGCCAAAAGGACAATGATAAGTGCCAAAAGGACACTGATGCTAAAAGGACACTAATGCCAAAAGGACAATGATAAGTGCCAAAAGGACACTGATGCTAAAAGGACACTAATGCCAAAAGGACAATGATAAGTGCCAAAAGGACACTGATGCTAAAAGGACACTAATGCCAAAAGGACAATGATAAGTGCCAAAAGGACACTGATGCTAAAAGGACACTAATGCCAAAAGGACAATGATAAGTGCCAAAAGGACACTGATGCTAAAAGGACACTAATGCCAAAAGGACAATGATAAGTGCCAAAAGGACACTGATGCTAAAAGGACACTAATGCCAAAAGGACAATGATAAGTGCCAAAAGGACACTGATGCTAAAAGGACACTGATGCCAAAAGGACAATGATAAGTGCCAAAAGGACACTGATGCTAAAAGGACACTGATGCCAAAAGGACATTGATGCCAAAAGGACACTGATGCCAAAAGGACACTAATGCCAAAAGGACAATGATAAGTGCCAAAAGGACACTGATGCTAAAAGGACACTAATGCCAAAAGGACAATGATAAGTGCCAACAGGACACTGATGCTAAAAGGACACTGATGCCAAAAGGACATTGATGCCAAAAGGACACTGATGCCAAAAGGACACTAATGCCAAAGGCCAATGATAACTGGGGTTATGTTTGTAACCTATAAGTGCCAAAAGGACACTGATGCCAAAAGGACACTAATGCCAAAAGGACAATGATAAGTGCCAAAAGGACACTGATGCTAAAAGGACACTAATGCCAAAAGGACAATGATAAGTGCCAAAAGGACACTGATGCTAAAAGGACACTAATGCCAAAAGGACAATGATAAGTGCCAAAAGGACACTGATGCTAAAAGGACACTAATGCCAAAAGGACAATGATAAGTGCCAAAAGGACACTGATGCTAAAAGGACACTAATGCCAAAAGGACAATGATAAGTGCCAAAAGGACACTGATGCTAAAAGGACACTAATGCCAAAAGGACAATGATAAGTGCCAAAAGGACACTGATGCTAAAAGGACACTAATGCCAAAAGGACAATGATAAGTGCCAAAAGGACACTGATGCTAAAAGGACACTAATGCCAAAAGGACAATGATAAGTGCCAAAAGGACACTGATGCTAAAAGGACACTGATGCCAAAAGGACAATGATAAGTGCCAAAAGGACACTGATGCTAAAAGGACACTGATGCCAAAAGGACAATGATAAGTGCCAAAAGGACACTGATGCTAAAAGGACACTACAATGATAAGTGCCAAAAGGACACTGATGCTAAAAGGACACTAATGCCAAAAGGACAATGATAAGTGCCAAAAGGACACTGATGCTAAAAGGACACTGATGCCAAAAGGACATTGATGCCAAAAGGACACTGATGCCAAAAGGACACTAATGCCAAAAGGACAATGATAAGTGCCAAAAGGACACTGATGCCAAAAGGACACTAATGCCAAAAGGACAATGATAAGTGCCAAAAGGACACTGATGCTAAAAGGACACTAATGCCAAAAGGACAATGATAAGTGCCAAAAGGACACTGATGCTAAAAGGACACTAATGCCAAAAGGACAATGATAAGTGCCAAAAGGACACTGATGCTAAAAGGACACTAATGCCAAAAGGACAATGATAAGTGCCAAAAGGACACTGATGCTAAAAGGACACTAATGCCAAAAGGACAATGATAAGTGCCAAAAGGACACTGATGCTAAAAGGACACTAATGCCAAAAGGACAATGATAAGTGCCAAAAGGACACTGATGCTAAAAGGACACTAATGCCAAAAGGACAATGATAAGTGCCAAAAGGACACTGATGCTAAAAGGACACTAATGCCAAAAGGACAATGATAAGTGCCAAAAGGACACTGGTGCTAAAAGGACACTGATGCCAAAAGGACATTGATGCCAAAAGGACACTGATGCTAAAAGGACACTAATGCCAAAAGGACAATGATAAGTGCCAAAAGGACACTGATGCTAAAAGGACACTAATGCCAAAAGGACAATGATAAGTGCCAAAAGGACACTGATGCTAAAAGGACACTAATGCCAAAAGGACAATGATAAGTGCCAAAAGGACACTGATGCTAAAAGGACACTGATGCCAAAAGGACATTGATGCCAAAAGGACACTGATGCCAAAAGGACACTAATGCCAAAAGGACAATGATAAGTGCCAAAAGGACACTGATGCTAAAAGGACACTAATGCCAAAAGGACAATGATAAGTGCCAAAAGGACACTGATGCTAAAAGGACACTGATGCCAAAAGGACATTGATGCCAAAAGGACACTGATGCCAAAAGGCCAATGATAACTGGGGTTATGTTTGTAACCTATAAGTGCCAAAAGGACACTGATGCCAAAAGGACACTAATGCCAAAAGGACAATGATAAGTGCCAAAAGGACACTGATGCTAAAAGGACACTAATGCCAAAAGGACAATGATAAGTGCCAAAAGGACACTGATGCTAAAAGGACACTAATGCCAAAAGGACAATGATAAGTGCCAAAAGGACACTGATGCTAAAAGGACACTAATGCCAAAAGGACAATGATAAGTGCCAAAAGGACACTGATGCTAAAAGGACACTAATGCCAAAAGGACAATGATAAGTGCCAAAAGGACACTGATGCTAAAAGGACACTAATGCCAAAAGGACAATGATAAGTGCCAAAAGGACACTGATGCTAAAAGGACACTAATGCCAAAAGGACAATGATAAGTGCCAAAAGGACACTGATGCTAAAAGGACACTAATGCCAAAAGGACAATGATAAGTGCCAAAAGGACACTGATGCTAAAAGGACACTAATGCCAAAAGGACAATGATAAGTGCCAAAAGGACACTGATGCTAAAAGGACACTGATGCCAAAAGGACAATGATAAGTGCCAAAAGGACACTGATGCTAAAAGGACACTGATGCCAAAAGGACATTGATGCCAAAAGGACACTGATGCCAAAAGGACACTAATGCCAAAAGGACAATGATAAGTGCCAAAAGGACACTGATGCTAAAAGGACACTAATGCCAAAAGGACAATGATAAGTGCCAACAGGACACTGATGCTAAAAGGACACTGATGCCAAAAGGACATTGATGCCAAAAGGACACTGATGCCAAAAGGACACTAATGCCAAAAGGCCAATGATAACTGGGGTTATGTTTGTAACCTATAAGTGCCAAAAGGACACTGATGCCAAAAGGACACTAATGCCAAAAGGACAATGATAAGTGCCAAAAGGACACTGATGCTAAAAGGACACTAATGCCAAAAGGACAATGATAAGTGCCAAAAGGACACTGATGCTAAAAGGACACTAATGCCAAAAGGACAATGATAAGTGCCAAAAGGACACTGATGCTAAAAGGACACTAATGCCAAAAGGACAATGATAAGTGCCAAAAGGACACTGATGCTAAAAGGACACTAATGCCAAAAGGACAATGATAAGTGCCAAAGGACACTGATGCTAAAAGGACACTAATGCCAAAAGGACAATGATAAGTGCCAAAAGGACACTGATGCTAAAAGGACACTAATGCCAAAAGGACAATGATAAGTGCCAAAAGGACACTGATGCTAAAAGGACACTAATGCCAAAAGGACAATGATAAGTGCCAAAAGGACACTGATGCTAAAAGGACACTAATGCCAAAAGGACAATGATAAGTGCCAAAAGGACACTGATGCTAAAAGGACACTAATGCCAAAAGGACAATGATAAGTGCCAAAAGGACACTGATGCTTAAAGGACACTAATGCCAAAAGGACAATGATAAGTGCCAAAAGGACACTGATGCTAAAAGGACACTGATGCCAAAAGGACATTGATGCCAAAAGGACACTGATGCTAAAAGGACACTAATACCAAAAGGACAATGATAAGTGCCAAAAGGACACTGATGCTAAAAGGACACTAATGCCAAAAGGACAATGATAAGTGCCAAAAGGACACTGATGCTAAAAGGACACTAATGCCAAAAGGACAATGATAAGTGCCAAAAGGACACTGATGCTAAAAGGACACTAATGCCAAAAGGACAATGATAAGTGCCAAAAGGACACTGATGCTAAAAGGACACTAATGCCAAAAGGACAATGATAAGTGCCAAAAGGACACTGATGCTAAAAGGACACTGATGCCAAAAGGACATTGATGCCAAAAGGACACTGATGCCAAAAGGACACTAATGCCAAAAGGACAATGATAAGTGCCAAAAGGACACTGATGCTAAAAGGACACTAATGCCAAAAGAACAATGATAAGTGCCAAAAGGACACTGATGCTAAAAGGACACTGATGCCAAAAGGACATTGATGCCAAAAGGACACTGATGCCAAAAGGACACTAATGCCAAAAGGACAATGATAAGTGCCAAAAGGACACTGATGCTAAAAGGACACTAATGCCAAAAGGACAATGATAAGTGCCAAAAGGACACTGATGCTAAAAGGACACTGATGCCAAAGGGACATTGATGCCAAAAGGACACTGATGCCAAAAGGACACTAATGCCAAAAGGCCAATGATAACTGTGGTTATGTTTGTAACCTATAAGTGCCAAAAGGACACTGATGCCAAAAGGACACTAATGCCAAAAGGACAATGATAAGTGCCAAAAGGACACTTATGCTAAAAGGACACTAATGCCAAAAGGACAATGATAAGTGCCAAAAGGACACTGATGATAAGTGCCAAAAGGACACTGATGCTAAAAGGACACTAATGCCAAAAGGACAATGATAAGTGCCAAAAGGACACTGATGCTAAAAGGACACTAATGCCAAAAGGACAATGATAAGTGCCAAAAGGACACTGATGCTAAAAGGACACTGATGCCAAAAGGACATTGATGCCAAAAGGACACTGATGCCAAAAGGACACTAATGCCAAAAGGACAATGATAAGTGCCAAAAGGACACTGATGCCAAAAGGACACTAATGCCAAAAGGACAATGATAAGTGCCAAAAGGACACTGATGCTAAAAGGACACTAATGCCAAAAGGACAATGATAAGTGCCAAAAGGACACTGATGCTAAAAGGACACTAATGCCAAAAGGACAATGATAAGTGCCAAAAGGACACTGATGCTAAAAGGACACTAATGCCAAAAGGACAATGATAAGTGCCAAAAGGACACTGATGCTAAAAGGACACTAATGCCAAAAGGACAATGATAAGTGCCAAAAGGACACTGATGCTAAAAGGACACTAATGCCAAAAGGACAATGATAAGTGCCAAAAGGACACTGATGCTAAAAGGACACTAATGCCAAAAGGACAATGATAAGTGCCAAAAGGACACTGATGCTAAAAGGACACTAATGCCAAAAGGACAATGATAAGTGCCAAAAGGACACTGATGCTAAAAGGACACTGATGCCAAAAGGACATTGATGCCAAAAGGACACTGATGCTAAAAGGACACTAATGCCAAAAGGACAATGATAAGTGCCAAAAGGACACTGATGCTAAAAGGACACTAATGCCAAAAGGACAATGATAAGTGCCAAAAGGACACTGATGCTAAAAGGACACTGATGCCAAAAGGACACTGATGCCAAAAGGACACTAATGCCAAAAGGACAATGATAAGTGCCAAAAGGACACTGATGCCAAAAGGACACTAATGCCAAAAGGACAATGATAAGTGCCAAAAGGACACTGATGCTAAAAGGACACTAATGCCAAAAGGACAATGATAAGTGCCAAAAGGACACTGATGCTAAAAGGACACTAATGCCAAAAGGACAATGATAAGTGCCAAAAGGACACTGATGCTAAAAGGACACTAATGCCAAAAGGACAATGATAAGTGCCAAAAGGACACTGATGCTAAAAGGACACTAATGCCAAAAGGACAATGATAAGTGCCAAAAGGACACTGATGCTAAAAGGACACTAATGCCAAAAGGACAATGATAAGTGCCAAAAGGACACTGATGCTAAGCAAGGACAATAAGTGCCAAAAGGACACTGATGCTAAAAGGACACAATGCCAAATGAAGTGCAAAAAGGAACACTGATGCTAAAAGGACACTAATGCCAAAAGGACCAATGAAAAGAAGGACACTAATGCCAAAAGGACAATGATAAGTGCCAAAAGGACACTGATGCTAAAAGGACACTAATGCCAAAAGGACAATGATAAGTGCCAAAAGGACACTGATGCTAAAAGGACACTAATGCCAAAAGGACAATGATGCCAAAAGGACACTGATGCCAAAAGGACACTAATGCCAAAAGGACAATGATAAGTGCCAAAAGGACACTGATGCCAAAAGGACACTAATGCCAAAAGGACAATGATAAGTGCCAAAAGGACACTGATGCTAAAAGGACACTAATGCCAAAAGGACAATGATAAGTGCCAAAAGGACACTGATGCTAAAAGGACACTAATGCCAAAAGGACAATGATAAGTGCCAAAAGGACACTGATGCTAAAAGGACACTAATGCCAAAAGGACAATGATAAGTGCCAAAAGGACACTGATGCTAAAAGGACACTAATGCCAAAAGGACAATGATAAGTGCCAAAAGGACACTGATGCTAAAAGGACACTAATGCCAAAAGGACAATGATAAGTGCCAAAAGGACACTGATGCTAAAAGGACCCTAATGCCAAAAGGACAATGATAAGTGCCAAAAGGACACTGATGCTAAAAGGACACTAATGCCAAAAGGACAATGATAAGTGCCAAAAGGACACTGATGCTAAAAGGACACTGATGCCAAAAGGACATTGATGCCAAAAGGACACTGATGCCAAAAGGACACTAATGCCAAAAGGACAATGATAAGTGCCAAAAGGACACTGATGCCAAAAGGACACTAATGCCAAAAGGACAATGATAAGTGCCAAAAGGACACTGATGCTAAAAGGACACTAATGCCAAAAGGACAATGATAAGTGCCAAAAGGACACTGATGCTAAAAGGACACTAATGCCAAAAGGACAATGATAAGTGCCAAAAGGACACTGATGCTAAAAGGACACTAATGCCAAAAGGACATTGATGCCAAAAGGACACTGATGCTAAAAGGACACTGATGCCAAAAGGACATTGATGCCAAAAGGACACTGATGCCAAAAGGACACTAATGCCAAAAGGACAATGATAAGTGCCAAAAGGACACTGATGCCAAAAGGACACTAATGCCAAAAGGACAATGATAAGTGCCAAAAGGACACTGATGCTAAAAGGACACTAATGCCAAAAGGACAATGATAAGTGCCAAAAGGACACTGATGCTAAAAGGACACTAATGCCAAAAGGACAATGATAAGTGCCAAAAGGACACTGATGCTAAAAGGACACTAATGCCAAAAGGACAATGATAAGTGCCAAAAGGACACTGATGCTAAAAGGACACTAATGCCAAAAGGACAATGATAAGTGCCAAAAGGACACTGATGCTAAAAGGACACTAATGCCAAAAGGACAATGATAAGTGCCAAAAGGACACTGATGCTAAAAGGACACTAATGCCAAAAGGACAATGATAAGTGCCAAAAGGACACTGATGCTAAAAGGACACTAATGCCAAAAGGACAATGATAAGTGCCAAAAGGACACTGATGCTAAAAGGACACTAATGCCAAAAGGACAATGATAAGTGCCAAAAGGACACTGATGCTAAAAGGACACTAATGCCAAAAGGACAATGATAAGTGCCAAAAGGACACTGATGCTAAAAGGACACTAATGCCAAAAGGACAATGATAAGTGCCAAAAGGACACTGATGCTAAAAGGACACTGATGCCAAAAGGACATTGATGCCAAAAGGACACTGATGCTAAAAGGACACTAATGCCAAAAGGACAATGATAAGTGCCAAAAGGACACTGATGCTAAAAGGACACTAATGCCAAAAGGACAATGATAAGTGCCAAAAGGACACTGATGCTAAAAGGACACTGATGCCAAAAGGACATTGATGCCAAAAGGACACTGATGCCAAAAGGACACTAATGCCAAAAGGACAATGATAAGTGCCAAAAGGACACTGATGCCAAAAGGACACTAATGCCAAAAGGACAATGATAAGTGCCAAAAGGACACTGATGCTAAAAGGACACTAATGCCAAAAGGACAATGATAAGTGCCAAAAGGACACTGATGCTAAAAGGACACTAATGCCAAAAGGACAATGATAAGTGCCAAAAGGACACTGATGCTAAAAGGACACTAATGCCAAAAGGACAATGATAAGTGCCAAAAGGACACTGATGCTAAAAGGACACTAATGCCAAAAGGACAATGATAAGTGCCAAAAGGACACTGATGCTAAAAGGACACTAATGCCAAAAGGACAATGATAAGTGCCAAAAGGACACTGATGCCAAAAGGACACTAATGCCAAATGGACAATGATAAGTGCCAAAAGGACACTGATGCCAAAAGGACACTAATGCCAAAAGGACAATGATAAGTGCCAAAAGGACACTGATGCTAAAAGGACACTAATGCCAAAAGGACAATGATAAGTGCCAAAAGGACACTGATGCTAAAAGGACACTAATGCCAAAAGGACAATGATAAGTGCCAAAAGGACACTGATGCTAAAAGGACACTAATGCCAAAAGGACAATGATAAGTGCCAAAAGGACACTGATGCTAAAAGGACACTAATGCCAAAAGGACAATGATAAGTGCCAAAAGGACACTGATGCTAAAAGGACACTAATGCCAAAAGGACAATGATAAGTGCCAAAAGGACACTGATGCTAAAAGGACCCTAATGCCAAAAGGACAATGATAAGTGCCAAAAGGACACTGATGCTAAAAGGACACTAATGCCAAAAGGACAATGATAAGTGCCAAAAGGACACTGATGCTAAAAGGAGACTAATGCCAAAAGGACAATGATAAGTGCCAAAAGGACACTGATGCTAAAAGGACACTAATGCCAAAAGGACATTGATGCCAAAAGGACACTGATGCTAAAAGGACACTGATGCCAAAAGGACATTGATGCCAAAAGGACACTGATGCCAAAAGGACACTAATGCCAAAAGGACAATGATAAGTGCCAAAAGGACACTGATGCCAAAAGGACACTAATGCCAAAAGGACAATGATAAGTGCCAAAAGGACACTGATGCTAAAAGGACACTAATGCCAAAAGGACAATGATAAGTGCCAAAAGGACACTGATGCTAAAAGGACACTAATGCCAAAAGGACAATGATAAGTGCCAAAAGGACACTGATGCTAAAAGGACACTAATGCCAAAAGGACAATGATAAGTGCCAAAAGGACACTGATGCTAAAAGGACACTAATGCCAAAAGGACAATGATAAGTGCCAAAAGGACACTGATGCTAAAAGGACACTAATGCCAAAAGGACAATGATAAGTGCCAAAAGGACACTGATGCTAAAAGGACACTAATGCCAAAAGGACAATGATAAGTGCCAAAAGGACACTGATGCTAAAAGGACACTAATGCCAAAAGGACAATGATAAGTGCCAAAAGGACACTGATGCTAAAAGGACACTAATGCCAAAAGGACAATGATAAGTAACATATTATAATACCAGCCTGTAGGGGGAGGTAGAGAGTAACATAGTATAATACCAGTCTCTAGGGGGAGGTAGAGAGTAACATATTATAATACCAGTCTCTAGGGGGAGGTAGAGAGTAACATAGTATAATACCAGTCTGTAGGGGGAGGTAGAGTGTAAGATATTATAATACCAGCCTGTAGAGGGAGGTAGAGAGTAACATATTATAATACCAGCCTGTAGGGGGAGGTAGAGAGTAACATAGTATAATACCAGTCTGTAGGGGGAGGTAGAGAGTAACATATTATAATACCAGCCTATAGAGGGAGGTAGAGAGTAACATATTATAATACCAGCCTGTAGGGGGAGGTAGAGAGTAACATATTATAATACCAGCCTGTAGGGGGAGGTACAGAGTCACATATTATAATACCAACCTGTAGGGGGAGGTAGAGAGTAACATATTATAATACCAGCCTGTAGGGGGAGGTAGAGAGTCACATATTATAATACCAGCCTGTAGGGGGAGGTAGAGAGTCACATATTATAATACCAGCCTGTAGGGGGAGGTAGAGAGTAACATATTATAATACCAGCCTGTAGGGGGAGGTAGAGAGTCACATATTATAATACCAGCCTGTAGGGGAGGTAGAGAGTAACATATTTTAATACCAGCCTGTAGGAGGAGGTAGAGAGTAACATATTATAATACCAGCCTGTAGGGGGAGGTAGAGAGTAACATATTATAATACCAGCCTGTAGGGGGAGGTAGAGAGTAACATATTATAATACCAGCCTGTAGAGGGAGGTAGAGAGTAACATATTATAGTACCAGCCTGTAGGGGGAGGTAGAGAGTCACATATTATAATACCAGCCTGTAGGGGAGGTAGAGAGTAACCTATTATAATACCAGCCTGTAGGGGGAGGTAGAGAGTCACATATTATAATACCAGCCTGTAGGGGAAAATGTCACCAAAGTGCTTATCTCAGCCCAAAAATGCTATTTTGAGCCACGATTTTATAAAGAAAGTGGGTGTCAGTTTTGTCTGAAGGAAGGCATTAGGGCTCATGTATTTTGTGTTGGGCTCCTAAAACCCACTTTTAGAGACCTCACAAAGTCAGCAGCCACTTCGAATGTACTGGGAACAAGTTACAGGAAAATGTCACCAAAGTGCTTATCTCAGTCTAAAAATGCTATTTTGACCCAAGATTTTTTTAAGAAAGTGGGTGTCAGTTTTGTCTGAAAGAAAGCATTAGGGCTCATGTATTTTGTGTTGGGCTCCTAAAACCCACTTTTAGAGACCTCACAAAGTCAGCAGCCACTTCGAATGTACTGGGAACAAGTTACAGGAAAATGTCACCAAAGTGATTATCTCAGTCTAAAAATGCTATTTTGACCCAAGATTTTTTAAAGAAAGTGGCTGTCAGTTTTGTCTGAAGGAAGGCATTAGGGCTCATGTATTTTGTGTTGGGCTCCTAAAACCCACTTTTAGAGACCTCACAAAGTCAGCAGCCACTTAGAATGTACTGGGAACAAGTTACAGGAAAATGTCACCAAAGTGCTTATCTCAGTCTAAAAATGCTATTTTGACCCAAGATTTTTTTAAGAAAGTGGGCGTCAGTTTTGTCTGAAAGAAGGCATTAGGGCTCATGTATTTTGTGTTGGGCTCCTAAAACCCAATTTTACAGACCTCACAAAGTCAGCAGCCACTTAAAATGTACTGGGAACAAGTTACAGGAAAATGTCACCAAAGTGCTTATCTCAGCCCAAAAATGCTATTTTGAACCACGATTTTTTAAAGAAAGTGGGTGTCAGTTTTGTCTGAAGGAAGGCATTAGGGCTCATGTATTTTGTGTTGGGCTCCTAAAACCCACTTTTAGAGACCTCACAAAGTCAGCAGCCACTTAGAATGTACTGGGAACAAGTTACAGGAAAATGTCACCAAAGTGCTTATCTCAGTCTAAAAATGCTATTTTGACCCAAGATTTTTTTAAGAAAGTGGGTGTCAGTTTTGTCTGAAGGAAGGCATTAGGGCTCATGTATTTTGTGTTGGGCTCCTAAAACCCACTTTTACAGACCTCACAAAGTCAGCAGCCACTTAAAATGTACTGGGAACAAGTTACAGGAAAATGTGACCAAAGTGCTTATCTCAGCCCAAAAATGCCATTTTGAGCCACGATTTTTTAAAGAAAGTGGGTGTCAGTTTTGTATGAAGGAAGGCATTGGGGCTCATGTATTTTGTGTTGGGCTCCTAAAACCCACTTTTAGAGACCTCACAAAGTCAGCAGCCACTTAGAATGTACTGGGAACAAGTTACAGGAAAATGTCAAAATAGCATTTTTAGGCTGAGATAAGCACTTTGGTGACACTTTCCTGTAACTTGTTCCCAGTACATTCTAAGTGGCTGCTGACTTTGTGAGGTCTCTAAAAGTGGGTTTTAGGAGCCCAACACAAAATACATGAGCCCTAATGCCTTCCTTCAGACAAAACTGACACCCACTTTCTTAAAAATACGTATTATAATATGTGACTCTCTACCTCCCCCTACAGGCTGGTATTATAATATGTTACTCTCTACCTCCCCCTACAGGCTGGTATTATAATATGTTACTCTCTACCTCCCCCTACAGGCTGGTATTATAATATGTTACTCTCTACCTCCCCCTACAGGCTGGTATTATAATATGTTACTCTCTACCTCCCCCTACAGGCTGGTATTATAATATGTTACTCTCTACATCCCCTACAGGCTGGTATTATAATATGTGACTCTCTACCTCCCCCTACAGGCTGGTATTATAATATGTTACTCTCTACCTCCCCCTACAGACTGGTATTATACTATGTTACTCTCTACCTCCCCCTACAGGCTGGTATTATAATATGTTACTCTCTACCTCCCTCTACAGGCTGGTATTATAATATCTTACTCTCTACCTCCCCCTACAGACTGGTATTATACTATGTTACTCTCTACCTCCCCCTACAGGCTGGTATAATAATATGTTACTCTCTACCTCCCCCTAGAGGCTGGTATTATAATATGTTACTCTCTACCTCCCCCTAGAGACTGGTATTATACTATGTTACTCTCTACCTCCCCCTACAGGCTGGTATTATAATATGTTACTCTCTACCTCCCCCTACAGGCTGGTATTATAATATGTGACTCTCTACCTCCCCCTACAGGCTGGTATTATAATATCTTACTCTCTACCTCCCCCTACAGACTGGTATTATACTATGTTACTCTCTACCTCCCCCTACAGGCTGGTATAATAATATGTTACTCTCTACCTCCCCCTAGAGGCTGGTATTATAATATGTTACTCTCTACCTCCCCCTAGAGACTGGTATTATACTATGTTACTCTCTACCTCCCCCTACAGGCTGGTATAATAATATGTTACTCTCTACCTCCCCCTAGAGGCTGGTATTATAATATGTTACTCTCTACCTCCCCCTAGAGACTGGTATTATACTATGTTACTCTCTACCTCCCACTACAGGCTGGTATTATAATATGTTACTCTCTACCTCCCCTTACAGGTTGGTATTATAATATGTGACTCTCTACCTCCCCCTACAGGCTGGTATTATAATATGTTACTCTCTACCTCCCCCTACAGGCTGGTATTATAATATGTTACTCTCTACCTCCCTCTACAGGCTGGTATTATAATATGTTACTCTCTACCTCCCCCTACAGACTGGTATTATACTATGTTACTCTCTACCTCCCCCTACAGGCTGGTATTATAATATGTTACTCTCTACCTCCCTCTACAGGCTGGTATTATAATATCTTACTCTCTACCTCCCCCTACAGACTGGTATTATACTATGTTACTCTCTACCTCCCCCTACAGGCTGGTATAATAATATGTTACTCTCTACCTCCCCCTAGAGGCTGGTATTATAATATGTTACTCTCTACCTCCCCCTAGAGACTGGTATTATACTATGTTACTCTCTACCTCCCCCTACAGGCTGGTATTATAATATGTTACTCTCTACCTCCCCCTACAGGCTGGTATTATAATATGTGACTCTCTACCTCCCCCTACAGGCTGGTATTATAATATGTTACTCTCTACCTCCCCCTACAGGCTGGTATTATAATATGTTACTCTATACCTCCCCCTACAGGCTGGTATTATAATATGTTACTCTCTACCTCCCCCTACAGGCTGGTATTATACTATTTTACTCTCTACCTCCCCCTAAAGGCTGGTATTATAATATGTTACTCTCTACCTCCCCCTACAGGATGGTATAATAATATGTTAATCTCTACCAATCGATTGATCAATCGGTCGAACAATTAACCCCGGCCCCTCCCCCAGCCACTATGTGGGCGTGGCATATCACCTTGGGGGTGTGTTTTCGAGCCGGGGGTGTGGCCTATTGGTGAGGGGGGAGTGGTTTGGAGCTGTGGGCTTGGCCTATCACCAAGGGGGTGTGGTTTGGAGCTATGGGCGTGGCCTATCGCCAAGGGGGGGTGTGGTTTAAGGCTAGGGGTGTGGCCTATCGCCATGGGGGCGTGGTTTGGTGCTGGGGACGTGGCCTGTCGGCTTGGGGCGAGGGGCTGTGGTTTGAATCTGGGGGCGTGGCCTATCGCCATCGGGGCGTGGTTTGGAGCGGGGGGCGTGGCCTGTCGGCTTGGGGGCGTGGTTTACAGCAGTGGGACTCAAAAATAGCAGATCTACAAGCTCGTAGATCATAGCTCTACGAGCTTGTAGATCTGATATCGGCTGGGGGTGGGCGTGGCCTATCACCCCGGGGGGTGGGGTCTGAAGCTGTGGGCGGGGCCTGTCGGCTTGGAGGCGTGGTTTGAAGCTGGGGGCGTGGCTTATCGGCTTGGGGGCGTGGTTTACAGCAGTGGGACTCAAAAATAGCGGATCTACAAGCTCGTAGAGCATAGCTCTACGAGCTTGTAGATCTGATATCGGCTGGGGTTGGGCGTGGCCTATCACCCCGGGGGGTGGGGTATGAAGCTGTGGGCGGGGGCCTGTCGGCTTGGAGGCTTGGTTTGAAGCTGGGGGCGTGGCTTATCGGCTTGGGGGCGTGGTTTACAGCAGTGGGACTCAAAAATAGCAGATCTACAAGCTCGTAGATCATAGCTCTACGAGCTTGTAGATCTGATATCGGCTGGGGGTGGGCGTGGCCTATCACCCCGGGGGTGGGGTGTGAAGCTGTGGGCGGGGCCTATTGGCTTGGGGGCGTGGTTTGAAGCTGGGGGCGTGGCTTATCGGCTTGGGGGCGTGTTTTACAGCAGTGGGACTCAAAAATAGCAGATCTACAAGCTCGTAGATCATAGCTCTACGAGCTTGTAGATCTGATATCGGCTGGGGGTGGGCGTGGCCTATCACCCCGGGGGGTGGGGTCTGAAGCTGTGGGCTATTGGCTTGGGGGCGAAAAAAATAGCAGATCTACAAGCTCGTAGAGCATAGCTCTACGAGCTTGTAGATCTGCTATTTTTGAGTCCCACTGCTGTATACCACGACCCCAAGCCAACAAGCCACGCCCCCAGCTCCAAACCACATCCCCATGGCGATAGGCCACGCTCCCAGCTTCAAACCACACACCCCTCGCCGATAGAGGACAAGCACACGGCTTAAGACCCCAATCAAAGGGGAAAGGCCACGCCCCCAAGCCGACAGGCCCCGCCCCCCGCTCCAAACCACGCCCCCATGGCGATAGGCCACGCCCCCAGCTTCAAACCACAGCCCCCTCGCCGATAGAGGACAAGCACACAGCTTAAAACCCCAATCCAAGGGGAAAGGCCACGCCCCCGGCTTGAAACCACGCCCCCAAGCCAATAGGCCCCGCCCACAGCTTCAGACCCCACCCCACGGGGTGATAGGCCACGCCCACCCCCAGCCGATATCAGATCTACAAGCTCGTAGAGCTATGATCTACGAGCTTGTAGATCTGCTATTTTTGAGTCCCACTGCTGTAAACCACGCCCCCAAGCCGATAAGCCACGCCCCCAGCTTCAAACCACGCCTCCAAGCCGACAGGCCCCCGCCCACAGCTTCATACCCCACCCCCCGGGGTGATAGGCCACGCCCAACCCCAGCCGATATCAGATCTACAAGCTCGTAGAGCTATGATCTACGAGCTTGTAGATCTGCTATTTTTGAGTCCCACTGCTGTATACCACGCCCCCAAGCCAACAAGCCACGCCCCCAGCTCCAAACCACGCCCCCATGGTGATAGGCCACGCCCCCAGCTTCAAACCACACACCCCTCGCCGATAGAGGACAAGCACACGGCTTAAGACCCCAATCCAAGGGGAAAGGCCACGCCCCCGGCTTGAAACCACGCCCCCAAGCCAATAGGCCCCGCCCACAGCTTCAGACCCCACCCCCCGGGGTGATAGGCCACGCCCACCCCCAGCCGATATCAGATCTACAAGCTCGTAGAGCTATGATCTACGAGCTTGTAGATCTGCTATTTTTGAGTCCCACTGCTGTAAACCACGCCCCCAAGCCGACAGGCCACGCCCCCCGCTCCAAACCACGCCCCGATGGCGATAGGCCACGCCCCCAGCTTCAAACCACAGCCCCTCGCCCCAAGCCGACAGGCCACGCCCCCAGCTCCAAACCACGCCCCCATGTCGATAGGCTACGCCCCTAGCCTTAAACCACACCCCCTTGGCGATAGGCCACGCCCATAGCTCCAAACCACACCCCCTTGGTGATAGGCCAAGCCCACAGCTCCAAACCAGTTCCCCCTCACCAATAGGCCACACCCCCGGCTCGAAACCACACCCCCAAGGTGATAGGCCACGCCCACATAGTGGCTGGGGGAGGGGCCGGGGTTAATTGTTCGACCGATTGATCAATCGATTGGTAGAGAGTAACATATTATTATACCAGCCTGTAGGGGGAGGTAGAGAGTAACATAGTATAATACCAGTCTCTAGGGGGAGGTAGAGAGTAACATATTATAATACCAGCCTCTAGGGGGAGGTAGAGAGTAACATATTATTATACCAGCCTGTAGGGGGAGGTAGAGAGTAACATAGTATAATACCAGTCTGTAGGGGGAGGTAGAGAGTAAGATATTATAATACCAGCCTGTAGAGGGAGGTAGAGAGTAACATATTATAATACCAGCCTGTAGGGGGAGGTAGAGAGTAACATATTATAATACCAGCCTGTAGGGGGAGGTAGAGAGTCACATATTATAATACCAGCCTGTAGGGGGAGGTAGAGAGTCACATATTATAATACCAGCCTGTAGGGGGAGGTAGAGAGTCACATATTATAATACCAGCCTGTAGGGGGAGGTAGAGAGTAACATATTATAATACCAGCCTGTAGGGGGAGGTAGAGAGTAACATATTATAATACCAGCCTGTAGGGGGAGGTAGAGAGTAACATATTATAATACCAGCCTGTAGGGGGAGGTAGAGAGTAACATATTATAATACCAGCCTGTAGAGGGAGGTAGAGAGTAACATATTATAATACCAGCCTGTAGGGGGAGGTAGAGAGTAACATATTATAATACCAGCCTGTAGGGGGAGGTAGAGAGTAACATATTATAATACCAGCCTGTAGGGGGAGGTAGAGAGTAACATATTATAATACCAGCCTGTAGGCGGAGGTAGAGAGTAACATATTATAGTACCAGCCTGTAGGGGGAGGTAGAGAGTCACATATTATAATACCAGCCTGTAGGGGAGGTAGAGAGTAACCTATTATAATACCAGCCTGTAGGGGGAGGTAGAGAGTCACATATTATAATACCAGCCTGTAGGGGAAAATGTCACCAAAGTGCTTATCTCAGCCCAAAAATGCTATTTTGAGCCACGATTTTTTAAAGAAAGTGGGTGTCAGTTTTGTCTGAAGGAAGGCATTAGGGCTCATGTATTTTGTGTTGGGCTCCTAAAACCCACTTTTAGAGACCTCACAAAGTCAGCAGCCACTTAGAATGTACTGGGAACAAGTTACAGGAAAATGTCACCAAAGTGCTTATCTCAGTCTAAAAATGCTATTTTGACCCAAGATTTTTTTAAGAAAGTGGGTGTCAGTTTTGTCTGAAAGAAGGCATTAGGGCTCATGTATTTTGTGTTGGGCTCCTAAAACCCACTTTTACAGACATCACAAAGTCAGCAGCCACTTAAAATGTACTGGGAACAAGTTACAGGAAAATGTCACCAAAGTGCTTATCTCAGCCCAAAAATGTTATTTTGAGCCACGATTTTTTAAAGAAAGTGGGTGTCAGTTTTGTCTGAAGGAAGGCATTAGGGCTCATGTATTTTGTGTTGGGCTCCTAAAACCCACTTTTAGAGACCTCACAAAGTCAGCAGCCACTTAGAATGTACTGGGAACAAGTTACAGGAAAATGTCACCAAAGTGATTATCTCAGTCTAAAAATGCTATTTTGACCCAAGATTTTTTAAAGAAAGTGGGTGTCAGTTTTGTCTGAAGGAAGGCATTAGGGCTCATGTATTTTGTGTTGGGCTCCTAAAACCCACTTTTACAGACCTCACAAAGTCAGCAGCCACTTAAAATGTACTGGGAACAAGTTACAGGAAAATGTCACCAAAGTGCTTATCTCAGCCCAAAAATGCTATTTTGAGCCACGATTTTTTAAAGAAAGTGGGTGTCAGTTTTGTCTGAAGGAAGGCATTAGGGCTCATGTATTTTGTGTTGGGCTCTTAAAACCCACTTTTAGAGACCTCACAAAGTCAGCAGCCACTTAGAATGTACTGGGAACAAGTTACAGGAAAATGTCACCAAAGTGCTTATCTCAGTCTAAAAATGCTATTTTGACCCAAGATTTTTTAAAGAAAGTGGGTGTCAGTTTTGTCTGAAGGAAGGTATTAGGGCTCATGTATTTTGTGTTGGGCTCCTAAAACCCACTTTTACAGACCTCACAAAGTCAGCAGCCACTTAAAATGTACTGGGAACAAGTTACAGGAAAATGTCACCAAAGTGCTTATCTCAGCCCAAAAATGCTATTTTGAGCCACGATTTTTTAAAGAAAGTGGGTGTCAGTTTTGTCTGAAGGAAGGCATTAGGGCTCATGTATTTTGTGTTGGGCTCCTAAAACCCACTTTTAGAGACCTCACAAAGTCAGCAGCCACTTAGAATGTACTGGGAACAAGTTACAGGAAAATGTCACCAAAGTGCTTATCTCAGTCTAAAAATGCTATTTTGACCCAAGATTTTTTTAAGAAAGTGGGTGTCAGTTTTGTCTGAAGGAAGGCATTATGGCTCTTGTATTTTGTGTTGGGCTCCTAAAACCCACTTTTACAGACCTCACAAAGTCAGCAGCCACTTAAAATGTACTGGGAACAAGTTACAGGAAAATGTCACCAAAGTGCTTATCTCAGCCCAAAAATGCTATTTTGAGCCACGATTTTTTAAAGAAAGTGGGTGTCAGTTTAGTCTGAAGGAAGGCATTAGGGCTCATGTATTTTGTGTTTGGCTCCTAAAACCCACTTTTAGAGACCTCACAAAGTCAGCAGCCACTTAGAATGTACTGGGAACAAGTTACAGGAAAATGTCACCAAAGTGCTTATCTCAGTCTAAAAATGCTATTTTGACCCAAGATTTTTTTGAGAAAGTGGGTGTCAGTTTTATCTGAAGGAAGGCATTAGGGCTCTTGTATTTTGTGTTGGGCTCCTAAAACCCACTTTTACAGACCTCACAAAGTCAGCAGCCACTTAAAATGTACTGGGAACAAGTTACAGGAAAATGTGACCAAAGTGCTTATCTCAGCCCAAAAATGCCATTTTGAGCCACGGTTTTTTAAAGAAAGTGGGTGTCAGTTTTGTATGAAGGAAGGCATTGGGGCTCATGTATTTTGTGTTGGGCTCCTAAAACCCACTTTTAGAGACCTCACAAAGTCAGCAGCCACTTAGAATGTACTGGGAACAGGTTACAGGAAAATGTCCAAATAGCATTTTTAGGCTGAGATAAGCACTTTGGTGACACTTTCCTGTAACTTGTTCCCAGTACATTCTAAGTGGCTGCTGACTTTGTGAGGTCTCTAAAAGTGGGTTTTAGGAGCCCAACACAAAATACATGAGCCCTAATGCCTTCCTTCAGACAAAACTGACACCCACTTTCTTAAAAATACGTATTATAATATGTGACTCTCTACCTCCCCCTACAGGCTGGTATTATAATATGTTACTCTCTACCTCCCCCTACAGGCTGGTATTATAATATGTTACTCTCTACCTCCCCCTACAGGCTGGTATTATAATATGTGACTCTCTACCTCCCCCTACAGGCTGGTATTATAATATGTTACTCTCTACCTCCCCCTACAGGCTGGTATTATAATATGTTACTCTCTACCTCCCCCTACAGGCTGATATTATAATATGTGACTCTCTACCTCCCCCCACAGGCTGGTATTATAATATGTTACTCTCTACCTCCCCCTACAGGCTGGTATTATAATATGTTACTCTCTACCTCCCCCTACAGGCTGGTATTATAATATGTTACTCTCTACCTCCCCCTACAGGCTGGTATTATAATATGTTACTCTCTACCTCCCCTACAGGCTGGTATTATAATATGTGACTCTCTACCTCCCCCTACAGGCTGGTATTATAATATGTTACTCTCTACCTCCCCCTACAGGCTGGTATTATAATATGTGACTCTCTACCTCCCCCTACAGGCTGGTATTATAATATGTGACTCTCTACCTCCCCCTACAGGCTGGTATTATAATATGTGACTCTCTACCTCCCCCTACAGGCTGGTATTATAATATGTTACTCTCTACCTCCCCCTACAGGTTGGTATTATAATATGTGACTCTCTACCTCCCCCTACAGGCTGGTATTATAATAATTACTCTCTACCTCCCCCTACAGGCTGGTATTATAATATGTTACTCTCTACCTCCCTCTACAGGCTGGTATTATAATATGTTACTCTCTACCTCCCCCTACAGACTGGTATTATACTATGTTACTCTCTACCTCCCCCTACAGGCTGGTATTATAATATGTTACTCTCTACCTCCCTCTACAGGCTGGTATTATAATATCTTACTCTCTACCTCCCCCTACAGACTGGTATTATACTATGTTACTCTCTACCTCCCCCTACAGGCTGGTATAATAATATGTTACTCTCTACCTCCCCCTAGAGGCTGGTATTATAATATGTTACTCTCTACCTCCCCCTAGAGACTGGTATTATACTATGTTACTCTCTACCTCCCCCTACAGGCTGGTATTATAATATGTTACTCTCTACCTCCCCCTACAGGTTGGTATTATAATATGTGACTCTCTACCTCCCCCTACAGGCTGGTATTATAATATGTTACTCTCTACCTCCCCCTACAGGCTGGTATTATAATATGTTACTCTCTACCTCCCTCTACAGGCTGGTATTATAATATGTTACTCTCTACCTCCCCCTACAGACTGGTATTATACTATGTTACTCTCTACCTCCCCCTACAGGCTGGTATTATAATATGTTACTCTCTACCTCCCTCTACAGGCTGGTATTATAATATCTTACTCTCTACCTCCCCCTACAGACTGGTATTATACTATGTTACTCTCTACCTCCCCCTACAGGCTGGTATTATAATATGTTACTCTCTACCTCCCTCTACAGGCTGGTATTATAATATCTTACTCTCTACCTCCCCCTACAGACTGGTATTATACTATGTTACTCTCTACCTCCCCCTACAGGCTGGTATAATAATATGTTACTCTCTACCTCCCCCTAGAGGCTGGTATTATAATATGTTACTCTCTACCTCCCCCTAGAGACTGGTATTATACTATGTTACTCTCTACCTCCCCCTACAGGCTGGTATTATAATATGTTACTCTCTACCTCCCCCTACAGGTTGGTATTATACTATGTTACTCTCTACCTCCCCCTACAGGCTGGTATTATAATATGTTACTCTCTACCTCCCCCTACAGGCTGGTATTATAATATGTGACTCTCTACCTCCCCCTACAGGCTGGTATTATAATATGTTACTCTCTACCTCCCCCTACAGGCTGGTATTATAATATGTTACTCTATACCTCCCCCTACAGGCTGGTATTATAATAAGTTACTCTCTACCTCCCCCTACAGGATGGTATAATAATATGTTAATCTCTACCAATCGATTGATCAATCGGTCGAACAATTAACCCCGGCCCCTCCACCAGCCACTATGTGGGCGTGGCATATCACCTTGGGGGTGTGGTTTCGAGCCGGGGGTGTGGCCTATTGGTGAGGGGGGAGTGGTTTGGAGCTGTGGGCTTGGCCTATCACCAAGGGGGTGTGGTTTGGAGCTATGGGCGTGGCCTATCGCCAAGGGGGGGTGTGGTTTAAGGCTAGGGGTGTGGCCTATCGCCATGGGGGCGTGGTTTGGTGCTGGGGACGTGGCCTGTCGGCTTGGGGCGAGGGGCTGTGGTTTGATATCGGCTGGGGGTGGGCGTGGCCTATCACCCCGGGGGGTGGGGTCTGAAGCTGTGGGCTATTGGCTTGGGGGCGAAAAAAATAGCAGATCTACAAGCTCGTAGAGCATAGCTCTACGAGCTTGTAGATCTGCTATTTTTGAGTCCCACTGCTGTATACCACGACCCCAAGCCAACAAGCCACGCCCCCAGCTCCAAACCACATCCCCATGGCGATAGGCCACGCTCCCAGCTTCAAACCACACACCCCTCGCCGATAGAGGACAAGCACACGGCTTAAGACCCCAATCCAAGGGGAAAGGCCACGCCCCCAAGCCGACAGGCCCCGCCCCCCGCTCCAAACCACGCCCCCATGGCGATAGGCCACGCCCCCAGCTTCAAACCACAGCCCCCTCGCCGATAGAGGACAAGCACACAGCTTAAAACCCCAATCCAAGGGGAAAGGCCACGCCCCCGGCTTGAAACCACGCCCCCAAGCCAATATGCCCCGCCCACAGCTTCAGACCCCACCCCCCGGGGTGATAGGCCACGCCCACCCCCAGCCGATATCAGATCTACAAGCTCGTAGAGCTATGATCTACGAGCTTGTAGATCTGCTATTTTTGAGTCCCACTGCTGTAAACCACGCCCCCAAGCCGATAAGCCACGCCCCCAGCTTCAAACCACGCCTCCAAGCCGACAGGCCCCCGCCCACAGCTTCATACCCCACCCCCCGGGGTGATAGGCCACGCCCAACCCCAGCCGATATCAGATCTACAAGCTCGTAGAGCTATGCTCTAAGAGCTTGTAGATCTGCTATTTTTGAGTCCCACTGCTGTATACCACGCCCCCAATTCAACAAGCCACGCCCCCAGCTCCAAACCACGCCCCCATGGCGATAGGCCACGCCCCCAGCTTCAAACCACACACCCCTCGCCGATAGAGGACAAGCACACGGCTTAAGACCCCAATCCAAGGGGAAAGGCCACGCCCCCGGCTTGAAACCACGCCCCCAAGCCAATAGGCCCCGCCCACAGCTTCAGACCCCACCCCCCGGGGTGATAGGCCACGCCCACCCCCAGCCGATATCAGATCTACAAGCTCGTAGAGCTATGATCTACGAGCTTGTAGATCCGCTATTTTTGAGTCCCACTGCTGTAAACCACGCCCCCAAGCCGATAAGCCACGCCCCCAGCTTCAAACCACGCCTCCAAGCCGACAGGCCCCGCCCACAGCTTCAGACCCCACCCCCCGGGGTGATAGGCCACGCCCAACCCCAGCCGATATCAGATCTACAAGCTCGTAGAGCTATGATCTACGAGCTTGTAGATCTGCTATTTTTGAGTCCCACTGCTGTAAACCACGCCCCCAAGCCGACAGGCCACGCCCCCCGCTCCAAACCACGCCCCGATGGCGATAGGCCACGCCCCCAGCTTCAAACCACAGCCCCTCGCCCCAAGCCGACAGGCCACGCCCCCAGCTCCAAACCACGCCCCCATGTCGATAGGCTACGCCCCTAGCCTTAAACCACACCCCCTTGGCGATAGGCCACGCCCTTAGCTCCAAACCACACCCCCTTGGTGATAGGCCAAGCCCACAGCTCCAAACCACTTCCCCCTCACCAATAGGCCACACCCCCGGCTCGAAACCACACCCCCATAGTGGCTGGGGGAGGGGCCGGGGTTAATTGTTCGACCGATTGATCAATCGATTGGTAGAGAGTAACATATTATTATACCAGCCTGTAGGGGGAGGTAGAGAGTAACATATTATAATACCAGCCTGTAGGGGGAGGTAGAGAGTCACATATTATAATACCAACCTGTAGGGGGAGGTAGAGAGTAACATATTATAATACCAGCCTGTAGGGGGAGGTAGAGAGTAACATAGTATAATACCAGTCTCTAGGGGGAGGTAGAGAGTAACATATTATAATACCAGCCTCTAGGGGGAGGTAGAGAGTAACATATTATTATACCAGCCTGTAGGGGGAGGTAGAGAGTAACATAGTATAATACCAGTCTGTAGGGGGAGGTAGAGAGTAAGATATTATAATTCCAGCCTGTAGAGGGAGGTAGAGAGTAACATATTATAATACCAGCCAGTAGGGGGAGGTAGAGAGTAACATATTATAATACCAGCCTGTAGGGGGAGGTAGAGAGTCACATATTATAATAGCAACCTGTAGGGGGAGGTAGAGAGTAACATATTATAATACCAGCCTGTAGGGGAGGTAGAGAGTCACATATTATAATACCAGCCTGTAGGGGGAGGTAGAGAGTCATATATTATAATACCAGCCTGTAGGGGGAGGTAGAGAGTCACATATTATAATACCAGCCTGTAGGGGGAGGTAGAGAGTAACATATTATAATACCAGCCTGTAGGGGGAGGTAGAGAGACACATATTATAATACCAGCCTGTAGGGGAGGTAGAGAGTAACATATTATAATACCAGCCTGTAGGAGGAGGTAGAGAGTAACATATTATAATACCAGCCTGTAGGGGGAGGTAGAGAGTAACATATTATAATACCAGCCTGTAGGGGGAGGTAGAGAGTAACATATTATAATACCAGCCTGTAGAGGGAGGTAGAGAGTAACATATTATAATACCAGCCTGTAGGGGGAGGTAGAGAGTAACATATTATAATACCAGCCTGTAGGGGGAGGTAGAGAGTAACATATTATAATACCAGCCTGTAGGCGGAGGTAGAGAGTAACATATTATAGTACCAGCCTGTAGGGGGAGGTAGAGAGTCACATATTATAATACCAGCCTGTAGGGGAGGTAGACAGTAACCTATTATAATACCAGCCTGTAGGGGGAGGTAGAGAGTAACATATTATAATACCAGCCTGTAGGGGGAGGTAGAGAGTCACATATTATAATACCAGCCTGTAGGGGAGGTAGAGAGTAACATATTATAATACCAGCCTGTAGGAGGATGTAGAGAGTAACATATTATAATACCAGCCTGTAGGGGGAGGTAGAGAGTAACATATTATAATACCAGCCTGTAGGGGGAGGTAGAGAGTAACATATTATAATACCAGCCTGTAGAGGGAGGTAGAGAGTAACATATTATAATACCAGCCTGTAGGGGGAGGTAGAGAGTAACATATTATAATACCAGCCTGTAGGCGGAGGTAGAGAGTAACATATTATAGTACCAGCCTGTAGGGGGAGGTAGAGAGTCACATATTATAATACCAGCCTGTAGGGGAGGTAGAGAGTAACCTATTATAATACCAGCCTGTAGGGGGAGGTAGAGAGTCACATATTATAATACCAGCCTGTAGGGGAAAATGTCACCAAAGTGCTTATCTCAGCCCAAAAATGCTATTTTGAGCCACGATTTTTTAAAGATAGTGGGTGTCAGTTTTGTCTGAAGGAAGGCATTAGGGCTCATGTATTTTGTGTTGGGCTCCTAAAACCCACTTTTATAGACCTCACAAAGTCAGCAGCCACTTAGAATGTACTGGGAACAAGTTACAGGAAAATGTCACCAAAGTGCTTATCTCAGTCTAAAAATGCTATTTTGACCCAAGATTTTTTTAAGAAAGTGGGTGTCAGTTTTGTCTGAAAGAAGGCATTAGGGCTCATGTATTTTGTGTTGGGCTCCTAAAACCCACTTTTACAGACATCACAAAGTCAGCAGCCACTTAAAATGTACTGGGAACAAGTTACAGGAAAATGTCACCAAAGTGCTTATCTCAGCCCAAAAATGCTATTTTGAGCCACGATTTTTTAAAGAAAGTGGGTGTCAGTTTTGTCTGAAGGAAGGCATTAGGGCTCATGTATTTTGTGTTGGGCTCCTAAAACCCACTTTTAGAGACCTCACAAAGTCAGCAGCCACTTAGAATGTACTGGGAACAAGTTACAGGAAAATGTCACCAAAGTGCTTATCTCAGCCCAAAAATGCTATTTTGAGCCACGATTTTTTAAAGATAGTGGGTGTCAGTTTTGTCTGAAGGAAGGCATTAGGGCTCATGTATTTTGTGTTGGGCTCCTAAAACCCACTTTTATAGACCTCACAAAGTCAGCAGCCACTTAGAATGTACTGGGAACAAGTTACAGGAAAATGTCACCAAAGTGCTTATCTCAGTCTAAAAATGCTATTTTGACCCAAGATTTTTTTAAGAAAGTGGGTGTCAGTTTTGTCTGAAAGAAGGCATTAGGGCTCATGTATTTTGTGTTGGGCTCCTAAAACCCACTTTTACAGACATCACAAAGTCAGCAGCCACTTAAAATGTACTGGGAACAAGTTACAGGAAAATGTCACCAAAGTGCTTATCTCAGCCCAAAAATGCTATTTTGAGCCACGATTTTTTAAAGAAAGTGGGTGTCAGTTTTGTCTGAAGGAAGGCATTAGGGCTCATGTATTTTGTGTTGGGCTCCTAAAACCCACTTTTAGAGACCTCACAAAGTCAGCAGCCACTTAGAATGTACTGGGAACAAGTTACAGGAAAATGTCACCAAAGTGCTTACCTCAGTCTAAAAATGCTATTTTGACCCAAGATTTTTTAAAGAAAGTGGGTGTCAGTTTTGTCTGAAGGAAGGTATTAGGGCTCATGTATTTTGTGTTGGGCTCCTAAAACCCACTTTTACAGACCTCACAAAGTCAGCAGCCACTTAAAATGTACTGGGAACAAGTTACAGGAAAATGTCACCAAAGTGCTTATCTCAGCCCAAAAATGCTATTTTGAGCCATGATTTTTTAAAGAAAGTGGGTGTCAGTTTTGTCTGAAGGAAGGCATTAGGGCTCATGTATTTTGTGTTGGGCTCCTAAAACCCACTTTTAGAGACCTCACAAAGTCAGCAGCCACTTAGAATGTACTGGGAACAAGTTACAGGAAAATGTCACCAAAGTGCTTATCTCAGTCTAAAAATGCTATTTTGACCCAAGATTTTTTTAAGAAAGTGGGTGTCAGTTTTGTCTGAAGGAAGGCATTAGGGCTCTTGTATTTTGTGTTGGGCTCCTAAAACCCACTTTTACAGACCTCACAAAGTCAGCAGCCACTTAAAATGTACTGGGAACAAGTTACAGGAAAATGTCACCAAAGTGCTTATCTCAGCCCAAAAATGCTATTTTGAGCCACGATTTTTTTAAAGAAAGTGGGTGTCAGTTTTGTCTGAAGGAAGGCATTAGGGCTCATGTATTTTGTGTTGGGCTCCTAAAACCCACTTTTAGAGACCTCACAAAGTCAGCAGCCACTTAGAATGTACTGGGAACAAGTTACAGGAAAATGTCACCAAAGTGCTTATCTCAGTCTAAAAATGCTATTTTGACCCAAGATTTTTTTGAGAAAGTGGGTGTCAGTTTTATCTGAAGGAAGGCATTAGGGCTCTTGTATTTTGTGTTGGGCTCCTAAAACCCACTTTTACAGACCTCACAAAGTCAGCAGCCACTTAAAATGTACTGGGAACAAGTTACAGGAAAATGTGACCAAAGTGCTTATCTCAGCCCAAAAATGCCATTTTGAGCCACGGTTTTTTAAAGAAAGTGGGTGTCAGTTTTGTATGAAGGAAGGCATTGGGGCTCATGTATTTTGTGTTGGGCTCCTAAAACCCACTTTTAGAGACCTCACAAAGTCAGCAGCCACTTAGAATGTACTGGGAACAAGTTACAGGAAAATGTCAAAATAGCATTTTTAGGCTGAGATAAGCACTTTGGTGACACTTTCCTGTAACTTGTTCCCAGTACATTCTAAGTGGCTGCTGACTTTGTGAGGTCTCTAAAAGTGGGTTTTAGGAGCCCAACACAAAATACATGAGCCCTAATGCCTTCCTTCAGACAAAACTGACACCCACTTTCTTAAAAATACGTATTATAATATGTGACTCTCTACCTCCCCCTACAGGCTGGTATTATAATATGTTACTCTCTACCTCCCCCTACAGGCTGGTATTATAATATGTGACTCTCTACCTCCCCCTACAGGCTGGTATTATAATATGTTACTCTCTACCTCCCCCTACAGGCTGGTATTATAATATGTTACTCTCTACCTCCCCCTACAGGCTGGTATTATAATATGTGACTCTCTACCTCCCCCTACAGGCTGGTATTATAATATGTTACTCTCTCCCTCCCCCTACAGGCTGGTATTATAATATGTTACTCTCTACCTCCCCCTACAGGCTGGTATTATAATATGTTACTCTCTACCTCCCCCTACAGGCTGGTATTATAATATGTTACTCTCTACCTCCCCTACAGGCTGGTATTATAATATGTGACTCTCTACCTCCCCCTACAGGCTGGTATTATAATATGTTACTCTCTACCTCCCCCTACAGGCTGGTATTATAATATGTGACTCTCTACCTCCCCCTACAGGCTGGTATTATAATATGTGACTCTCTACCTCCCCCTACAGGCTGGTATTATAATATGTGACTCTCTACCTCCCCCTACAGGCTGGTATTATAATAAGTTACTCTCTACCTCCCCCTACAGCTTGGTATTATAATATGTGACTCTCTACCTCCCCCTACAGGCTGGTATTATAATAATTACTCTCTACCTCCCCCTACAGGCTGGTATTATAATATGTTACTCTCTACCTCCCTCTACAGGCTGGTATTATAATATGTTACTCTCTACCTCCCCCTACAGGATGGTATAATAATATGTTAATCTCTACCAATCGATTGATCAATCGGTCGAACAATTAACCCCGGCCCCTCCCCCAGCCACTATGTGGGCGTGGCATATCACCTTGGGGGTGTGGTTTCGAGCCGGGGGTGTGGCCTATTGGTGAGGGGGGAGTGGTTTGGAGCTGTGGGCTTGGCCTATCACCAAGGGGGTGTGGTTTGGAGCTTTGGGCGTGGCCTATCGCCAAGGGGGGGTGTGGTTTAAGGCTAGGGGTGTGGCCTATCGCCATGGGGGCGTGGTTTGGTGCTGGGGACGTGGCCTGTCGGCTTGGGGCGAGGGGCTGTGGTTTGAAGCTGGGGGCGTGGCCTATCGCCATCGGGGCGTGGTTTGGAGCGGGGGGCGTGGCCTGTCGGCTTGGGGGCGTGGTTTACAGCAGTGGGACTCAAAAATAGCAGATCTACAAGCTCGTAGATCATAGCTCTACGAACTTGTAGATCTGATATCGGCTGGGGGTGGGCGTGGCATATCACCCCGGGGGGTGGGGTCTGAAGCTGTGGGCGGGGCCTATTGGCTTGGGGGCGTGGTTTGAAGCTGGGGGCGTGGCTTATCGGCGTGGGGGCGTGTTTTACAGCAGTGGGACTCAAAAATAGCAGATCTACAAGCTCGTAGATCATAGCTCTACGAGCTTGTAGATCTGATATCGGCTGGGGGTGGGCGTGGCCTATCACCCCGGGGGGTGGGGTCTGAAGCTGTGGGCGGGGCCTATTGGCTTGGGGGCGAAAAAATAGCAGATCTACAAGCTCGTAGAGCATAGCTCTACGAGCTTGTAGATCTGCTATTTTTGAGTCCCACTGCTGTATACCACGACCCCAAGCCAACAAGCCACGCCCCCAGCTCCAAACCACATCCCCATGGCGATAGGCCACGCCCCCAGCTTCAAACCACACACCCCTCGCCGATAGAGGACAAGCACACGGCTTAAGACCCCAATCCAAGGGGAAAGGCCACGCCCCCAAGCCGACAGGCCCCGCCCCCCGCTCCAAACCACGCCCCCATGGCGATAGGCCACGCCCCCAGCTTCAAACCACAGCCCCCTCGCCGATAGAGGACAAGCACACAGCTTAAAACCCCAATCCAAGGGGAAAGGCCACGCCCCCGGCTTGAAACCACGCCCCCAAGCCAATAGGCCCCGCCCACAGCTTCAGACCCCACCCCCCGGGGTGATAGGCCACGCCCACCCCCAGCCGATATCAGATCTACAAGCTCGTAGAGCTATGATCTACGAGCTTGTAGATCTGCTATTACTGAGTCCCACTGCTGTAAACCACGCCCCCAAGCCGATAAGCCACGCCCCCAGCTTCAAACCACGCCTCCAAGCCGACAGGCCCCCGCCCACAGCTTCATACCCCACCCCCCGTCGTGATAGGCCACGCCCAACCCCAGCCGATATCAGATCTACAAGCTCGTAGAACTATGCTCTACGAGCTTGTAGATCTGCTATTTTTGAGTCCCACTGCTGTATACCACGCCCCCAAGCCAACAAGCCACGCCCCCAGCTCCAAACCACGCCCCCATGGCCATAGGCCACGCCCCCAGCTTCAAACCACACACCCCTCGCCGATAGAGGACAAGCACACGGCTTAAGACCCCAATCCAAGGGGAAAGGCCACGCCCCCGGCTGGAAACCACGCCCCCAAGCCAATAGGCCCCGCCCACAGCTTCAGACCCCACCCCCCGGGGTGATAGGCCACGCCCACCCCCAGCCGATATCAGATCTACAAGCTCGTAGAGCTATGATCTACGAGCTTGTAGATCCGCTATTTTTGAGTCCCACTGCTGTAAACCACGCCCCCAAGCCGACAGGCCACGCCCCCCGCTCCAAACCATGCCCCCATGGCGATAGGCCACGCCCCCAGCTTCAAACCACACACCCCTCGCCGATAGAGGACAAGCACACGGCTTAAGACCCCAATCCAACGGGAAAGGCCACGCCCCCAGCTTGAAACCACGCCCCCAAGCCAATAGGCCCCGCCCAGAGCTTCAGACCCCATCCCCCGGGGTGATAGGCCACGCCCACCCCCAGCCGATATCAGATCTACAAGCTCGTAGAGCTATGATCTACGAGCTTGTAGATCCGCTATTTTTGAGTCCCACTGCTGTAAACCACGCCCCCAAGCCGATAAGCCACGCCCCCAGCTTCAGACCCCACCCCCCGGGGTGATAGGCCACGCCCAACCCCAGCCGATATCAGATCTACAAGCTCGTAGAGCTATGATCTACGAGCTTGTAGATCTGCTATTTTTGAGTCCCACTGCTGTAAACCACGCCCCCAAGCCGACAGGCCACGCCCCCCGCTCCAAACCACGCCCCGATGGCGATAGGCCACGCCCCCAGCTTCAAACCACAGCCCCTCGCCCCAAGCCGACAGGCCACGCCCCAAGCTCCAAACCACGCCCCCATGTCGATAGGCTACGCCCCTAGCCTTAAACCACACCCCCTTGGCGATAGGCCACGCCCATAGCTCCAAACCACACCCCCTTGGTGATAGGCCAAGCCCACAGCCCCAAACCACTTCCCCCTCACCAATAGGCCACACCCCCGGCTCAAAACCACACCCCCAAGGTGATAGGCCACGCCCACATAGTGGCTGGGGGAGGGGCCGGGGTTAATTGTTCGACCGATTGATCAATCGATTGGTAGAGAGTAACATATTATTATACCAGCCTGTAGGGGGAGGTAGAGAGTAACATATTATAATACCAGCCTGTAGGGGGAGGTAGAGAGTCACATATTATAATACCAACCTGTAGGGGGAGGTAGAGAGTAACATATTATAATACCAGCCTGTAGGGGGAGGTAGAGAGTAACATAGTATAATACCAGTCTCTAGGGGGAGGTAGAGAGTAACATATTATAATACCAGCCTCTAGGGGGAGGTAGAGAGTAACATATTATTATACCAGCCTGTAGGGGGAGGTAAAGAGTAACATAGTATAATACCAGTCTGTAGGGGGAGGTAGAGAGTAAGATATTATAATACCAGCCTGTAGAGGGAGGTAGAGAGTAACATATTATAATACCAGCCTGTAGGGGGAGGTAGAGAGTAACATATTATAATACCAGCCTGTAGGGGGAGGTAGAGAGTCACATATTATAATACCAACCTGTAGGGGGAGGTAGAGAGTAACATATTATAATACCAGCCTGTAGGGGGAGGTAGAGAGTCACATATTATAATACCAGCCTGTAGGGGGAGGTAGAGAGTCACATATTATAATACCAGCCTGTAGGGGGAGGTAGAGAGTCACATATTATAATACCAGCCTGTAGGGGGAGGTAGAGAGTAACATATTATAATACCAGCCTGTAGGGGGAGGTAGAGAGTCACATATTATAATACCAGCCTGTAGGGGAGGTAGAGAGTAACATATTATAATACCAGCCTGTAGGAGGAGGTAGAGAGTAACATATTATAATACCAGCCTGTAGGGGGAGGTAGAGAGTAACATATTATAATACCAGCCTGTAGGGGGAGGTAGAGAGTAACATATTATAATACCAGCCTGTAGGGGGAGGTAGAGAGTAACATATTATAATACCAGCCTGTAGGGGGAGGTAGAGAGTAACATATTATAATACCAGCCTGTAGGGGGAGGTAGAGAGTAACATATTATAGTACCAGCCTGTAGGGGGAGGTAGAGAGTCACATATTATAATACCAGCCTGTAGGGGGAGGTAGAGAGTAACATATTATAATACCAGCCTGTAGGGGGAGGTAGAGAGTCACATATTATAATACCAGCCTGTAGGGGAGGTAGAGAGTAACATATTATAATACCAGCCTGTAGGGGGAGGTAGAGAGTAACATATTATAATAGCAGCCTGTAGGGGGAGGTAGAGAGTAACATATTATAATACCAGCCTGTAGAGGGAGGTAGAGAGTAACATATTATAATACCAGCCTGTAGGGGGAGGTAGAGAGTAACATATTATAATACCAGCCTGTAGGGGGAGGTAGAGAGTAACATATTATAATACCAGCCTGTAGGGGGAGGTAGAGAGTAACATATTATAGTACCAGCCTGTAGGGGGAGGTAGAGAGTCAGGCATTGGGGCTCATGTATTTTGTGTTGGACTCCTAAAACCCACTTTTAGAGACCTCACAAAGTCAGCAGCCACTTAGAATGTACTGGGAACAAGTTACAGGAAAATGTCACCAAAGTGCTTATCTCAGTCTAAAAATGCTATTTTGACCCAAGATTTTTTAAAGAAAGTGGGTGTCAGTTTTGTCTGAAAGAAGGCATTAGGGCTCATGTATTTTGTGTTGGGCTCCTAAAACCCACTTTTAGAGACCTCACAAAGTCAGCAGCCACTTAGAATGTACTGGGAACAAGTTACAGGAAAATGTCACCAAAGTGCTTATCTCAGTCTAATAATGCTATTTTGACCCAAGATTTTTTTAAGAAAGTGGAAGTCAGTTTTGTCTGAAAGAAGGCATTAGGGCTCATGTATTTTGTGTTGGGCTCCTAAAACCCAATTTTACAGACCTCACAAAGTCAGCAGCCACTTAAAATGTACTGGGAACAAGTTACAGGAAAATGTCACCAAAGTGCTTATCTCAGCCCAAAAATGCTATTTTGAACCACGATTTTTTAAAGAAAGTGGGTGTCAGTTCTGTCTGAAGGAAGGCATTAGGGCTCATGTATTTTGTGTTGGGCTCCTAAAACCCACTTTTAGAGACCTCACAAAGTCAGCAGCCACTTAGAATGTACTGGGAACAAGTTACAGGAAAATGTCACCAAAGTGCTTATCTCAGCCCAAAAATGCCATTTTGAGCCACGATTTTTTAAGGAAAGTGGGTGTCAGTTTTGTATGAAGGAAGGCATTGGGGCTCATGTATTTTGTGTTGGGCTCCTAAAACCCACTTTTAGAGACCTCACAAAGTCAGCAGCCACTTAGAATGTACTGGGAACAAGTTACAGGAAAATGTCACCAAAGTGCTTATCT
The DNA here is from genome assembly GCF_963280865.1 of Gymnoscopelus braueri. Lineage (NCBI taxonomy): Eukaryota > Metazoa > Chordata > Actinopteri > Myctophiformes > Myctophidae > Gymnoscopelus > Gymnoscopelus braueri. The sequence goes on from NW_027660842.1 coordinate 98,044, forward strand.
CAGTCTAATAATGCTATTTTGACCCAAGATTTTTTTAAGAAAGTGGAAGTCAGTTTTGTCTGAAAGAAGGCATTAGGGCTCATGTATTTTGTGTTGGGCTCCTAAAACCCAATTTTACAGACCTCACAAAGTCAGCAGCCACTTAAAATGTACTGGGAACAAGTTACAGGAAAATGTCACCAAAGTGCTTATCTCAGCCCAAAAATGCTATTTTGAACCACGATTTTTTAAAGGAAGTGGGTGTCAGTTCTGTCTGAAGGAAGGCATTAGGGCTCATGTATTTTGTGTTGGGCTCCTAAAACCCACTTTTAGAGACCTCACAAAGTCAGCAGCCACTTAGAATGTACTGGGAACAAGTTACAGGAAAATGTCACCAAAGTGCTTATCTCAGCCCAAAAATGCTATTTTGACCCAAGATTTTTTAAAGAAAGTGGGTGTCAGTTTTGTCTGAAAGAAGGCATTAGGGCTCATGTATTTTGTGTTGGGCTCCTAAAACCCACTTTTAGAGACCTCACAAAGTCAGCAGCCACTTAGAATGTACTGGGAACAAGTTACAGGAAAATGTCACCAAAGTGCTTATCTCAGTCTAATAATGCTATTTTGACCCAAGATTTTTTTAAGAAAGTGGAAGTCAGTTTTGTCTGAAAGAAGGCATTAGGGCTCATGTATTTTGTGTTGGGCTCCTAAAACCCAATTTTACAGACCTCACAAAGTCAGCAGCCACTTAAAATGTACTGGGAACAAGTTACAGGAAAATGTCACCAAAGTGCTTATCTCAGCCCAAAAATGCTATTTTGAACCACGATTTTTTAAAGAAAGTGGGTGTCAGTTCTGTCTGAAGGAAGGCATTAGGGCTCATGTATTTTGTGTTGGGCTCCTAAAACCCACTTTTAGAGACCTCACAAAGTCAGCAGCCACTTAGAATGTACTGGGAACAAGTTACAGGAAAATGTCACCAAAGTGCTTATCTCAGCCCAAAAATGCCATTTTGAGCCACGATTTTTTAAGGAAAGTGGGTGTCAGTTTTGTATGAAGGAAGGCATTGGGGCTCATGTATTTTGTGTTGGGCTCCTAAAACCCACTTTTAGAGACCTCACAAAGTCAGCAGCCACTTAGAATGTACTGGGAACAAGTTACAGGAAAATGTCACCAAAGTGCTTATCTCAGTCTAATAATGCTATTTTGACCCAAGATTTTTTTAAGAAAGTGGAAGTCAGTTTTGTCTGAAAGAAGGCATTAGGGCTCATGTATTTTGTGTTGGGCTCCTAAAACCCAATTTTACAGACCTCACAAAGTCAGCAGCCACTTAAAATGTACTGGGAACAAGTTACAGGAAAATGTCACCAAAGTGCTTATCTCAGCCCAAAAATGCTATTTTGAACCACGATTTTTTAAAGAAAGTGGGTGTCAGTTCTGTCTGAAGGAAGGCATTAGGGCTCATGTATTTTGTGTTGGGCTCCTAAAACCCACTTTTAGAGACCTCACAAAGTCAGCAGCCACTTAGAATGTACTGGGAACAAGTTACAGGAAAATGTCACCAAAGTGCTTATCTCAGCCCAAAAATGCCATTTTGAGCCACGATTTTTTAAGGAAAGTGGGTGTCAGTTTTGTATGAAGGAAGGCATTGGGGCTCATGTATTTTGTGTTGGGCTCCTAAAACCCACTTTTAGAGACCTCACAAAGTCAGCAGCCACTTAGAATGTACTGGGAACAAGTTACAGGAAAATGTCAAAATAGCATTTTTAGGCTGAGATAAGCACTTTTGTGACACTTTCCTGTAACTTGTTCCCAGTACATTCTAAGTGGCTGCTGACTTTGTGAGGTCTCTAAAAGTGGGTTTTAGGAGCCCAACACAAAATACATGAGCCCTAATGCCTTCCTTCAGACAAAACTGACACCCACTTTCTTAAAAATACGTATTATAATATGTGACTCTCTACCTCCCCCTACAGGCTGGTATTATAATATGTTACTCTCTACCTCCCCCTACAGGCTGGTATTATAATATGTTACTCTCTACCTCCCCCTACAGGCTGGTATTATAATATTTGACTCTCTACCTCCCCCTACAGGCTGGTATTATAATATGTTACTCTCTACCTCCCCCTACAGGCTGGTATTATAATATGTTACTCTCTACCTCCCCCTACAGGCTGGTATTATAATATGTTACTCTCTACCTACCCCTACAGGCTGGTATTATAATATGTGACTCTCTACCTCCCCCTACAGGCTGGTATTATAATATGTTACTCTCTACCTCCCCCTACAGGCTGGTATTATAATATGTGACTCTCTACCTCCCCCTACAGGCTGGTATTATAATATGTGACTCTCTACCTCCCCCTACAGGCTGGTATTATAATATGTGACTCTCTACCTCCCCCTACAGGCTGGTATTATAATAATTACTCTCTACCTCCCCCTACAGGCTGGTATTATAATATGTTACTCTCTACCTCCCTCTACAGGCTGGTATTATAATATGTTACTCTCTACCTCCCCCTACAGACTGGTATTATACTATATTACTCTCTACCTCCCCCTACAGGCTGGTATTATAATATGTTACTCTCTACCTCCCTCTACAGGCTGGTATTATAATATCTTACTCTCTACCTCCCCCTACAGACTGGTATTATACTATGTTACTCTCTACCTCCCCCTACAGGCTGGTATAATATGTTACTCTCTACCTCCCCCTAGAGGCTGGTATTATAATATGTTACTCTCTACCTCCCCCTAGAGACTCGTATTATACTATGTTACTCTCTACCTCCCCCTACAGGCTGGTATTATAATATGTTACTCTCTACCTCCCCCTACAGGTTGGTATTATAATATGTGACTCTCTACCTCCCCCTACAGGCTGGTATTATAATATGTTACTCTCTACCTCCCCCTACAGGCTGGTATTATAATATGTTACTCTCTACCTCCCTCTACAGGCTGGTATTATAATATGTTACTCTCTACCTCCCCCTACAGACTGGTATTATACTATGTTACTCTCTACCTCCCCCTACAGGCTGGTATTATAATATGTTACTCTCTACCTCCCTCTACAGGCTGGTATTATAATATCTTACTCTCTACCTCCCCCTACAGACTGGTATTATACTATGTTACTCTCTAACTCCCCCTACAGGCTGGTATAATTATATATGTTACTCTCTACCTCCCCCTAGAGGCTGGTATTATAATATGTTACTCTTTACCTCCCCCTAGAGACTGGTATTATACTATGTTACTCTCTACCTCCCCCTACAGGCTGGTATTATAATATGTTACTCTCTACCTCCCCCTACAGGCTGGTATTATAATATGTGACTCTCTACCTCCCTCTACAGGCTGGTATTATAATATGTTACTCTCTACCTCCCCCTACAGGCTGGTATTATAATATGTGACTCTCTACCTCCCCCTACAGGCTGGTATTATAATATGTTACTCTCTACCTCCCCCTACAGGCTGGTATTATAATATGTTACTCTATACCTCCCCCTACATGCTGGTATTATAATATGTTACTCTCTACCTCCCCCTACAGGCTGGTATTATACTATGTTACTCTCTACCTCCCCCTAAAGGCTGGTATTATAATATGTTACTCTCTACCTCCCCCTACAGGATGGTATAATAATATGTTAATCTCTACCAATCGATTGATCAATCGGTCGAACAATTAACCCCGGCCCCTCCCCCAGCCACTATGTGGGCGTGGCATATCACCTTGGGGGTGTGGTTTCGAGCCGGGGGTGTGGCCTATTGGTGAGGGGGGAGTGGTTTGGAGCTGTGGGCTTGGCCTATCACCAAGGGGGTGTGGTTTGGAGCTATGGGCGTGGCCTATCGCCAAGGGGGGGTGTGGTTTAAGGCTAGG
>NW_027660841.1:0-7500 GCF_963280865.1 Gymnoscopelus braueri
CACCCAGGCCCTCTTCTCCTCTTCTACTCTCCTCTGCTAATTTATTCTGCTCTCTTCTCCCTAAATCTCTCCTCTCCTCTCCTCTAATCTTGTCTTACTCTCTCCTCCTCTCTCCTCTTCCACTCCTCTCTTCCCCTCTCTTCTCCTCCTCCTTTCTCCTCTCCTCCCCTCCCCTCCCCTCTCCTCTATCTCCTCTAATCTTGTCTTCCTCTCTCCTCTCCTCTCCTCTCCCCTTCCCTCTCCCCCCCCACTCCTCTCCTCTCCTCTCCTCTCTTCCCCTCTCCTCTCCTGTCCTCTCCCTCTCTCCTCTCCTCTCCTCTCTTCCCCTCTCCTCTCCTGTCCTCTCCTTTCCTCCTCTCCTCTCCTCTCCTCTCCTCTCCTCTCCTCTCCTCTCCTCTCCTCTCCTCTCCTCTCCTCTCCTCTCCTCTCCTCTCCTCTCCTCTCCTCTCCTCTCCTCACTTGTAGAGCTGCTGTTTTCTGCTTTAGTGAAAAGAAAATAACGACATTCATAAAATGGACATACTAAAATGTTTCTGTCCTCACAATTAATAATAATACAAACGTGTGTGTGTGTGTGTGTGTGTGTGTGTGTGTGTGTGTGTGTGTGTGTGTGTGTGTGTGTGTGTGTGTGTGTGTGTGTGTACCTGTATTTAAGCACTATGTGTGTGACACTGACATTTCACTTCAACTGACCATTAGCATTGGAGCAGCTGTCTCCTCCAATACACACACACACACACACACACACACACACACACACACACACACACACACACACACAGAGAGACAGTGGGTCATACTGTAGTTCATACACACACACACACACACACACACACACACACACAGACAGTACGTTACTTGTCTCGTACTGAACGTGACGTGTGAAAAGGTCAAATGTGGCAACGAGACAAACTACACGCTGTAACACCTCTGAGAAGTGTGTTATTATGTTCTCTGTTGTCACAGCTCTGTTCAGATGGTTTAGTGTGGGTCTCTAATGACTGCATAGGTACCCAGGGGCGGAAAGGAAGCTCCGCTGGATATGAAGCCAATAGACCATATGCACAGAGCGGCCATTTTGCTATTAACTCTTTAACACATTACCCGCCAAAGACGCAGATCTGCGTTCTATTATCAAATTATTTTTGTTGTTGAAAATTCCACAAGGGGCGCCCTAACACAGCTTTGGAATGATCGATCGTCACTCAGAGAAAAAGTAGTCGGATGTGACGTCCTTCCAAAAAAACAGGAAGCCATCCACCCTGACTATGGGATTTTTAGAAAAACACTCCTAACTCAGTTTATTTTATTTTTTTTATTGGCTGCTCGCGTTGGAATGTTATTGTCCCAGTGGACACACGGATCCCTCCGCTTACCCACAGGGACTTTATTTTTTTTGTACACAACGTGGCTTCCACGGCGTTTCAACGATCGTCTATTTAAGGTAATTACGCTGGCAAGGGGATAGAAAATGATCTTTAATATCAAGGCGGGTAATGTGTTAACTGCCAGAGTAAAAGCGTAATAATGTCACCTCCAGTGCCAGCAAAAAAATTGTTTTTACCGACCTTTGAAAAATCATGGAATATTTTCCGCCCTCGCTGTACGCACGGAGATCGCTGCATTGCACCTACGCGCATCTCGGAAGTCACAGGGGAAAAAAAGTAGCCGCGTGCGACAACAACATTGCAGAGCTGTGGCCCGTTGAAAATAAATAAAAAATCACACCCAGTGTGAAGTGGGCGGTGTGGTCATCACAGTGGTCATCATAGTGATGGAAGCTCACTTTAAAACATTTTTTTTTACTTCCGGGTCAATTCTGGGTCTTCAGGCAGTGAAAGCATCATTCATAAGGTTAGCCAACATCGCCATCTGGTGGAAAACCACTGAAAAGCCCACACGTCGTGGCCAGTGTTGCCAGATTCTGTGAGAGAAACAAGCAACCAGGTCTAGGAAAAACAGCCCAAAAGCAGCTATTTGAAAATAACAGATCTACGATACAGTATGTCACGAGGAAAACTGGAGAGAATATTTGTTTCCATCAGGGCAGACTGAAAATGACTTTTATACTCGGCGTTTAACCGCTTAAACCCCAGCATTCCTATTCTGGGGGAAAACATTCACCAAAAAATTGCCGATCTACAAGCTCACAACGCGTCACAACGTGACACGTTGTGAGCTTGTAGATCTGCTATTTTTTGTTGAAGACACTTGGCGTAGCCCACTGTAGGCTGAAAAAGAAAGCACCAAGTACAGTTTAACTCAGGTCCGTTTTACTAAGTATAGAGGGTCTAAGTGGTTAAACTGAAGTGACATTGATAAATTCCAAATATTATCAAAGTATTCTGAGGAATAGGCACCCACTTTGAGAAGCCCCGAGTCAGGCCTGAATTGAAGACCATCCATTTCTTAACGTTTTAGTATTCTGACAAGACGGAAGCAGCAATAGGAAACACACACACACACACACGAAATAAATGGACTTGACCTTTCCATGCCACCTGCCGATGCATGGGGCCGAGAGAGGGAGACATTTCTATTTAGCCCTGACAAATGTATACTTGTATGTCAAGCCCTATTCACGCTAAGACACATTATTCCACTCAGGGCACAGGCTGAGCTAACCTTTTTTCATCCCTCCGTAAACTCTGTCTTTTGTCTGTAAAGAGTGGCAGGTAGAGGAGAAAAAAAGAAATCGGCCTTCACATGAATGAAGATGCTGTAGTCTTTTAGAGAATTGTGTGTGTGTGTGTGTGTGTGTGTGTGTGTGTGTGTGCGTGCGTGCATGTGATTGTGTGTGTGTGTAGCCTATAGGTTTAGAAAATGTCAAGTCAATAGAAAGTCCTCAGAAATACTATACATGCGGTTTGCATGAGCAGCCCAGCGGTTTTGCGTGTATCGACGCCAGTACTTTACTTGAGTATTTCCAATTTCCAATACTTTTACTTCTACTCCACTACATCTCAGAGGCAAATATTGTACTTTTACTCCACTACAAGTATTTGAAAACTTAGTTATAGTTACCTTGCAGACATACATTAACCACTTTAGTCCTATTTTATACCTGGGCTATTTGAAAATAGCAGATCTACAAGCTCACAACGCGTCGCATTTGGTTACATCGCAAATGTAACCAAATGTAAGGGTCCATTTGGTGCGTGTGTGTCCATTTTACCGTGCGAGTGTGTGTGTGTGTGTGTGTGTGTGTGTGTGTGTGTGTGTGTGTGTGTGTGTGTGTGTGTGTGTGTGGGTGTGTGTCTGTGTGTGTGTAGTTCAATGCTGATGTTTACAACATGACTTGGCAAATTCAAATTAAAAAGAAAAATCAATCACAAATTCACTGTATATCTCCAATGCACAGAGAGAGAGAGAGCCTGCAGGTAACACTCGTTAAACTTGTGCGTTTTGAGGAAGTGAAACTGTGTGTGTGTGTGTGTGCGTACGTAGAGAGAGAGATCGATGGGCTTTAATGTGACCCTGGCGATACTTCTCTGAGGTGGAGATGCTGAGCCACACACACACACACACACACACACACACACACACACACACACACACACACACACACACACACACACACACACACACACACACACACACACACACACACACACACACACACACACACACACACACACACACACACACACACACACACACACACACACACACACACGCCATAGATCACTATCACAGAGACCATCTGCTCCGGAGCAGCAGCCTCACACTGGAGGGACGCCCCGGCGAGGGAAACAAGCGCTCCCTCCCTCCACAGCTCACACATTGAGTTGAGTGATTAGAGGAACACATTAAAGGAGGAGGGGAGGAGGGTTTGAGGAGGAGGAGAAGAAACGGCACCTCACTTGACGTGTGGTATAGGGAGGTGACAGATGTCTGGAGGAGGAGCTAGAGGCAGATGCTCCCCCACCAAGCAGACAGTCTATAGTCTGGAAGCTTGAAAAGCCTTTTTTTCCCCACAGAGGCCTGGTGGGGTTGATAAAGATGATGTTTAACCCATTAAGACCTGGAACTGTGTCATTTTTAGATTTGAGCTAAAAAGCTTTATTTTACACTTTGGCTATTCAAAAATAGCAGATATACAAGCTCATAGCGCGGCACCGAGTGCCGCGCTACGAGCTTGTAGATCTGCTATTTTTGAAAAATCGTGAAAATGTGTGCAAATCTTTGAATATATATATTTTTAAAGCGAATATTTTTAACTCAAATTTTGCTTCTGGGGGGTCCCTGGAACCAAATATTTTGATGGGGGTCCACGGCCAAATACATATAATTTTGGGGGTCCTTGACATGAAAAAGATTGAGCACCACTGATAAAGAAACATACGTTTTTCAGAAAACTGCTGAGATTTAGGAGACATGTAGAATCGGCTTCAGGTCTTAATGGGTTAAATTACGTCTGCGCAGGAGACACACACAGTGAAACAAAAGGCACAGCCTAAATCCCCAGAGTTCATTTAACTCTGAGCGTGTATACACATTAACTCTTTGACTGCCAGAGTATTTTCATAAAGTACTCCCCCAGTGCCAGCAATTTTCGTGTTTTTTTATTTTTATATTTTGAATTTTTCTCATGAAAATAATTTAAGGGCACATAATATAAAGACCCAGCACAAGTCCGCCACTAGAGAGCAGCACATGACTGCTTGATCAGGTCGTTGGGACTCTCTCACCCTTCTTGATAGATTAGACTGGGAAACACATGAAAACGGATGTGACGTCCTCCCAGATTGTTTTGATCGCCAAAATTACGTTGTGATACACGACGGCGATGACTGATCGTCACCCAGACCATAGATTATAGAAGAGAAACTGTCCGTTTGTCCGTCATACCGTGTGAAAGACCGTTTATTTACCTATTTTGGACGAAAATGACTGGGGAAAAGAATCAGGAAACGGAATCCAGGTCATGAAACCGGATGCAGATGTCCGTGAAGTAAGTGGAACTCGAGAATAACATTGAATATTAAGCAGCATAGCGCAATCAGAGATTAAACAATGAACGCGCGTCCAGCGCGTCGAGCGCGTCGACGGCCAACTGGACAAAGTAGCACTTGACGCGTTATCGCGTCGTCCGCAGTCAAAGAGTTAAGCTGAATTACACCCCTAAAGGCCCTGATCGTACGCCCCTTAGTCGCTCTAGTGCTCAGCTACTGGGTAAAAAAAATATTGTACTTTTTACTCCACTATAATTATTTGAAAACTTGAATGACTAGTTACTTTGCACACAACGGGTGGCATTGCAACGATTCCACTTGCACACTGAGTTAAATGTTAACAAGGAGGAGTGTTAACTGAACTCTTAGATGTTAACAATTTACCTTCACGCATACACTATTTTTCATTTTCAAAATCCTTACAAATGTGCCAAAGACAGAAACGGCAGAGATTGGAAGGGCAGAAGTGAGCAGTACAGAGGTGGTATATAGGAAAAGTCGTAGGCCTATAGCGTTTTGGTTCTTTTGGTGTGCCTACGCTCGCTCACACGTCTCCATTTCAAAGTCCCCTTTTATTTGGAATACAAAATGGTGTCTTGAAAAGGCTGCGGCAGCAGAGAGGACCTCAGGAGGGAAGGAGAGGAGAGGACCAGAGGCCCACATCTATCTATAAAAGACACTTGTGTGGGGTATGTCAAGTGGTTAGCACTGCTTCTACAGTGCCGCATGCGCATGCGCACGTGTGTGTGTGTGTGTGTGTGTGTGTGTGTGTGTGTGTGTGTGTGTGTGTGTGTTACTATACTCATGAGGACAAATGTACCCACAAGTTCAGCAGAATATGATAGATAGAGGACCATTTTGCTTGTCCTCACAAGAAACATGGTTGTTTCATGGTAAAAAATAAAACAAAAACTTTTAGAGATACAATTTTACAATTGGAAAAAGATTCAGGTTTGGGGTTAGGATAAGCATTAGACATTTAGAGGTCGACAGGTTTAGAGGTTGGAATTAGAGTTAAACATGATTTAAACTTTAAAGTTGCGTGCCAGTGTCATGCACCCCAGAAATAGCTGATCTATGAGCTTGTAGATCTGCTATTTTTCGGCTTTAGGCTTACGGTTAAAAATGGCAAAATGTATAAAAAATGGCATTCATAAAGTCGCTGTCCTACATGTTGATGTGCTCACAAGTACAGTAATACAAACCTGTGTGTGTGTGTGTGTGTGTGTGTGTGTGTGTGTGTGTGTAATGTCGTGCACACGTGTGCGGTTAGTGACTCTAATTAGGTGATTTGAATCGGTGAAACTTTTAAGCTAACTGAAGGTGGCCCCCCCAAGCACACACACACACACACACACACACACACACCAGAAAGCTCGGGGCGAGCTCGACCACCCATAGAGATTCAACTAATTATCCTTTCACTATCTGCAGGCTATGGAACAACCCTCTCTCTCTCTCTCTCTCTCTCTCTCTCTCTCTCTCACACACACATTGGTTGGCTTGTTTTCCCATGATTCATAGTCATTGTATTATCACTCGCGCACCTGGAGCGCAGTGGACCAACGTCTGGAGAGAGATTTACAACCATCAGACGACATACATACATACTGTACATACAGTGTACATTAGCTGTAAATGGTACCAATCTCTGCAGTCACTCAACATGCATGTTGAACTGAGTTAACACAGTGGTTATCAAAGTAGGGTCCACCAGGGTGCTCCAATTGGAAAGGAGATTATATACATATATATATATATATATATATATATATATATATATATATATATATATCCAGTGGTGTAAAGTAACTAAGTACTGTACATGTACTCAAGTACTTTACTTAAGTACAATTTTGAGGAAATTTAAATTTTCTGTACTTACTTCTACTTCACTACATCTCAGAGGAAAATATTATACTTTTACTCCACTACAATTATTTGAAAACTTTAGTTACTAGTTACTTTGTAGATTTGGATTATTATTACAAAACATACATTAACCACTTCAGCCTAGATTTCGGACATTTGAAAATAGCCGATCGACAAGCTTACAATGCGTCGCTTGTGAGCTTGTGAGCTTGTAGATCTGCTATTTTCAAAAGCTTTTTATACATTTTAACATTTGAAAAGTTGTGTAAACATTCTGAAAAATGAGTGCTTTCTACTTTTGGTACCAATTTTGATACCAATACTTTTACATTTTTAATTAATTATAAATTTTGCTTATAACAGAGTATTTTTACACGCAGTATTGATACTTTTACTTAAGTAAAAAAATTGAGTACTTTTTCCACCACTGTCAATATCTATACATCTATATCTATATGTATATATATGTTACAGTTCATGAGTGGGAAACCAGTGCATGTGGGAAAACCTGGGCCGGTCCTTATAGGCCCCTCGAAGGAAACGAAACATCTAGCCGGGTTTTTTTTTTTTTTGCACGCTCGCCCAGTGCCCCGGTCTCGTCTCTTCCCGTTTGGCATGGTGAACTCCCACTGCCCGCGTCGCCAAAAAACAACAACTTTTTTTCCACATACTG
>NW_027660841.1:12500-15057 GCF_963280865.1 Gymnoscopelus braueri
ATGTGTGCCCACCCACACACACACACCCACACACACACCCACACCCACACACACACACACACACCCCCACACACACACGCAGATGGATGGCCTTTGCTTTGATGCATCTGTGTGATCTCTCTCACACCAGTGAGAGAGATGTTAAAGCGTACTGCCTGTTGTCACTTGCATTGCTCTTCATCTATACACACTGCATAATGGACAGATAGATGCACACACGTACGCGTAGCCTGGAAACCAGGAGAATCTGCCATTGCAAAAACAAAATTCCCCTCGGCAGATTTGGTCTGGCTGGCACCGGTCAGTTGTGATTGGATGTCACTCCAATCACAGTTGTGAGGGACCAATCGGGGCCCAGTGTGCAAATATGGGGCGGGTTTATAACCATGAGGCATTCTTTTTTTAATCCGCCCCCCTTGGAAATGCACGTTCCATACAGAGAGTTCAGAGAGTTTCACATTGGCGGCATTTCTCAAACGATCCCTACAGTTTTCTTTTAATTAAATGTCAAGTCTTTGTAGTCAGCACTTCAACTGCAAAATTCAATTAAATCCACGTCCAAATTAATTAAATTCTATTATATAAGGAATTAATATTTACAGTACATGCAAAGAAATTCATGTTTGGCTTAATAGTTTCTCTGGTACTGTAATACAAGTCTGGGAATTCCCTTAGAAGGAATATATGAATGACGTACAGTATGAAGCAGTCACGCCGCAGGGCAAATGCATTTGGAAGTCCAATTGAAATCTCAGACGAATGAAAATTGGACTCGCCATAATTTGATACGTCTTTTTGACAATAATTGGCGGACATCTTGGATTGATGCCAATTAAACATATCTCCGCAAGTAGGATTTCTTAGAGCTTTTAGTATGTTGTTCTGGACACCTTAGAGAAATGATGCATGGTGGGAAAAAAAACGTCTGTTTACAATTACTCTTTTTCAAGCTCAACTCTTTTCTGGCACATACTGTAAAATAACGACATAAATCACAACCAATAAAAAAACATACACTATTTTGCTATTTGAAAAATTATTATGAAAAAAAAGATCGGCATACAGAGTAAAATCCTCAGTAGTAACAGCTTTTTACTGTGTAACTGTGTGTGTGTGTGTGTGTGTGTGTGTGTGTGTGTGTGTGTGTGTGTGTGTGTGTGTGTGTGTGTGTGTGTGTGTGTGTGTGTGTGTGCGTGTGTGTGTGTGTTTGTGGGTGTGCGTGTGTATGATTATAGGGTGCATGCTGAGCAAGACTGTTATAGCATTGCCTTAAAGAACACTAAGTAGTAGACATTGGAGCTGTTAGAATGGCTGCACTCCAAATGATGTTTACTCTCTATGTGTGCTGATAGATAGAGACCAAACACACACACACACACACACACACACACACACACACACACACACACACACACACACACACACACACACACACACACACACACACACACACACACACACACACACACACACCCTGCTGCTGTCCCCATCTGCTACAAGCACACACGTGCATTAACCACTTGAACCCCATAGCATCCCTAGGATGTGAACATTGGGCACATTGCAGATCTACAAGCTTGTAGATAATCGTCTATTATTGTCAAAGAGATTTGGCGTAGAGACAAACACCCACGTACGCTTGCACACACGCTAGCACACACGCGCACACGCACACACACACTCTTTCTAAGCAGAAAGATGCACAGTTGTGCGTACAAACCCACACATGCACAATACCCTCAAGAGGAGCACACAAACTACATTCTCTCGACCAGTGTTGCCAGCTTTTGCCCGAGATACAAGCAGCCAGGTCTACGAAAACATGCGATCACTTTTATCACTTAAACCCTATCGACTACTAATTTGGGGGTCTTTGACATTGGACCACACTGGTTTAAACAACAACAATGGGAAACAATAAGCAACTACACCTTTGTAAACAAGCCCCCCCCCAAAAGAAAACAGAAAGCAAACTACCAATATTGACAGCGCCTTTACAGAAAAATAAGCCCAAAGTCGCTTATAATAAGAGGACATGGCAACGCTGCACACATGTACAATGAACTCGGGAGGAACGAACAAACTAAATGCTCTCGACACACACATAATACCCAGAGGCTCTCCCTCGGTCACACACACACACACACACACACACACACACACACACACACACACACACACACACACACACACACACACACACACACACACACACACACACACACACACACACACACACACACACACACACACACACACACACACACACACACACACACACACACACACGGCAGCTTGGTGAGAGCTTGCTGAAGTAGTTAAAAGCATTGAAGAGCTTTGAGTGAGTTTTACTGACAGAGTGGAACTCTGAGATGAGAACAGAGGATGGCGAGAGAGAGAGAGAGAGAGAGAGAGAGAGAGAGAGAGAGAGAGGGAGAGAGAGAGAGAGAGAGAGAGAGAGCGAGAGAGCGAGAGAGAAAAGGTTAAGTGAGAGAGGAGGGCAGATCTAATTGAAACTATTACCGTTATTAAAAATAGTTTTAGACTTCCAACCTGG
>NW_027660840.1:0-7500 GCF_963280865.1 Gymnoscopelus braueri
CGACACGCTGTCAGGGCTTTGGAGCCTATAAGGGCCCGGTCAGCTAGGCTAGCAGTCCGGGCCTAAGTGATCTTATTCTGATAGTGGTTTGTTCAGTAACAGGGGTCTCCCCGTCTCTCGAGCTCTTTAATAAACTGGAAAATACATTTTTAGGCGGGTAACAAAATGTCATTGAATTTGAATAGTGAAAAGTAACAGTTTTGGACATACTGTATGAGGTTACCACTCGACAGAGACGATATGAACGATAAAGCCATCACACGTTTAGCACTCAACAATAGTAAAATGACACATCCCCATAACAGTCACTTTACAATCATGCCATCTGGACCAAGATACAGAAAACTAATATGTGTTATGATGGAATTGTGTAATCTGGGGACTCTATGTGTTGTCTTCATGCTTTGCTGTTTTGTTGTTGTTGAAAAAACTGTGAAATGGAATAACCCTCTGGGTCAATAATAAAGATTATGATGAGCATGATTCCACACCCACTTCTACATCCATGCCCATGTCCACACCTCCACTTCCATGTCCACTTCCCCATTCACTTCCACATTCACTTCCACATTCAAATGTATGCCTTGTGGAAGAGGAAGTGAAGGTTCATAGGTTCATAGGCTCAGGATTTGTGAAATCCTCATCAAGCCCTCTGTCTGTTCCTACCACTGTCCTCTTACTCTCTACACTGGCCTCCTGCTCCGGCAATAATCATCTTTACAACTGTCAGTCATTACTAACTGAGGCTCAATGAACACGCTTTTATGTGTGTTTATATTCTGTCCTCGTTTCGGCTCGGCTTTTTGAAACGCCCTGTTTCAGACAGAGAGCAATTTCCTGCCTGTCCCCATTTCACGCTGCCTCTCCAAGTGCATTAGGAGAGATCTGCTCCCAGCAATGAGATATGTGTGAGGAGAGGAGAGGAGAGGAGAGGAGAGAAGAGAAGAGAAGAGAAGAGAAGAGAAGAGAGGAGAAGAGAAGAGAAGAGAAGAGAAGAGGAGAGGAGAGAAGAGAAGAGAAGAGAAGAGAAGAGAAGAGAAGAGAAGAGAAGAGAAGAGAAGAGAAGAGAAGAGAAGAGAAGAGAAGAGAGGAGAGGAGAGGAGAGGAGAGAGGAGAGAGGAGAGAAGAGAGAAGAGAGATCTGAGGTCTGCTATGAAGCACACCCAGTCTTTCTTATCATTATCTAGCTTCACAATAACGCCTATCGGTGGGTTATTATCAACTCGTTAACTCAACTCAGGATCTCCCATCCCAGCCACGAGCACATCCACATGAAAGGGGCGGTGTTGTGCAGCATATGGCCAATTTCAGACACATAATCCGGGCTAAACGCACCCCCGTTGCAGCTGCCACATGCAGGAAGGACAGCTGGCAAAAAAACAAATTGCCAACTGTGTCAATTAATAGGCTTATCACTGCGAATAAGAATGATAAACAAGACGTGCACATCTCAAAGTTAAATACTGGTGGCTGCTGGATCAAACAAATGCCATGGAGATTAGGAAAGGGCTAAAGGGCTTCCCAAACTTTTTAAAGCCAAGGACCAACAAATAACACTAGCCAATGAAAAAACGAATGAATCAATCAATCAATCATCTACCAATCTACAAGCTTACAAGGGGTGGAGGCTACGTTCTGTATTTTAGATTAGTTTTGAATTAATTATTAAAGTTTTGGTTAAAAGGTTAAAGCACTATATTCTGATAGTATTCATTATAGATTGCTCTATAGACCAATTATTTGTTTACTAACATTGAGACTGGACGCACAGGTGATTGTTTAACGCAATCAATTCCCAACCTGTTGTTTCGGGGTGCGCTGGTTTCAGCACACCCCAACCCACTTTTGTGTGTTGGCTAGTATATATCACACACACACACACACACACACACACACACACACACACACACACACACACACACACACACACACACACATGTGTATATATATATATATATATATATATATATATATATATATATATATATATATATATATATATATATATATATATATATATGTATGTGTGCCCTCTCTTTGAAAGCCATGGGATTAGAGAAGACAGACACTTCTGAGGAAGTCTGAGGGGAAGAGTCAGTGTTCCTCTAAATGTCACCACGTTAAATGAAATCCTCTTAACCCTTAAGGACCGGGAAAGCATCATTTGTGTCATTTTAAGATTTCTTTGGCTATTAAAAAATAGCAGATATACAAGCTCATAGCTCTATTTTTTTGAGAAATCGTGAACATTTGTGCAAATCTTGGAATATATATATTTTTAAGCGAACATTTGTAAAATATTTAGCTCCAGGGACCCCCAGAAGCAAAGATTTGAGTTACAAATGTCTGCTTAACTTTTTTTTTATTATATATATCTGCACAAATGTTCATGATTTTTTGCAGATATACAAGCTCATAGCGCGGCACTCGGTGCCGCGCTATGAGCTTGTATATCTGCTATTTTTGAACAGCCAAATAAATCTAAAAATTACACAGATGTGTTCCCGGTCTTTAATGGCTTAATGGAAGCCGTTTGATGCTCAAACCCTAGAAGATGACTGGTGCCATGCTCAGGGCACCAGGACTGAAATTACATTTGTGTTCTTATGACCATATTAGCCTTATTATCTTCTTTCAGCTGCTATAGCAAACCCCCCGGGCGGTGTAAAGAATAAATATATAATAAAAATCAATTCATAGAGGTAAGTAGGCTTAATCTCACGTGTTACACGTAGGATGATATTATGGCTACAAACAGCGGTGGAAGAAGTACTCAGATAATTATGTGTTTTACTTAAAGCTGCACTTTCCTCTTCCACCCCGGATTTGAACCCGGGTTTCCTGCGCACGTGCTGAAATCTGTACCATTGAGCTAATAGAGCCTGCTTGCTTGCTCAGGGGATAAATTGAATCTCGACCTTCGGGTCAGAATTCGTGTCAGATCCTGTGTCTAGGTGAGACCAGAGTCCTGCAACGGGCCGGGTACCCGCGGATACCCGACGGGTACCCGCGTTTGACGGGTGTAAACGGGTGAAAATGTTACTTTGATAAGATCACGGGTACGGGTACGGGCGGTACTGAACTAATCGCGGGCAGGTATCATTTTATTGTGAAAATCAGAAAGCACTGTTTCCGCCCAAACAACCTCACTTGTGTAACTTAACACAGCACATCTGCATGGAGCACGCTGGTCAGTTATCTTAACTCACAAAAACACATTGAACATCCTGTTAAACCTTCAAATTAAAACTATCTGTCGACGTAAACAACGACACATGTGTGCTGCGTAGATGCGCGTTCGCGCGCGTGGCTTAAGCTCGCTCCTCCGTCTTCACTTGATTTCTGTACGAACCTGACCACTGAAGGTAGCTCTGTTGTTGAAGGCTGCTATCTTTTTCAACACACTTTTCAATAGGATTTACATTTTACTCTGCATCACGGGTAAACGGGCGGACAACGGGTCGTTTATTTGACGGGCGGGGCGGGTCTGGTTCCTATTTTGAAATAATCACGGGTGACGGGTCGGTCTACGGATCTGAGTATTGACGGGCGGGGCGGGCGCGGGTTCTCAAAATTGGACCCGTGCAGGACTCTGGGTGAGACACGACCTTTGACACGATATAAATGTCATTAATTGAAAAAAAGATCACACCCAGTGTGAAGTGGGCGGTGTGGTCACAGTGGTCATCACAGTGATGGAAGAAGTGATGGAAGAAGTGATGGAAGAAGTGATGGAAGAAACCATAACTTAAAAAAAACCAATTTATGTTTTTTTTTAAGTTATGGTTTCTTATATAGGGCTATGCACATGTGTCATGTTTCCCTAGCCAATCACATTCCTGAATAGACTGTGATTGGCCAATCACGGTGCAGGGTTAGGGGGGTACATTTGTGGCCAATCACAGCGCAGGATTTGGTGTGCAAATATCCAAACCTCACATAAAAGGTACATAGTGCTGCTTTAAGTAAAAGTCGCAATACCATAATATACAGTAGATATACAAGCTCACACAGCGTGGCGCTGCGAGCTTGTATATCTGCTATTTTTGAAAATTTTTGGAAAATCTTGAAAGTGTTTTTTTATAAAAAAACATTTTTTATTTTTGTATTTATTTTTGGGCTTTTATGCCTTGTAGGCTGACAGGAAATGGGGAGAGATGGGGGGGGGGGGGGGGGTGACACGCAGCAAAGGCCGTCGGGTTCGGGGGTCGAACTCGCGACACGCCGTCAGGCTGGATTACCAGCCTACTGTAGGTGCCCAGACGGTTACGCCAACCGTCCGGGCCAAAATGTTGAATAATGTTGAATGATTTAACACAAATCTTCTCTTCTGGGGGTCCCTGGCACAACATATTGGGGGGACCGCGGACAAACATACATCATTTTGGGGGTCCGCAGCATTACATTTATTTGAGAACAACTGATTTAGAAGGCATTCGTAGAATCGGCCTCAGGTCTTAATGGGTTAATGTATGATTTGTGAAATAATTGCTGCGGAGTAAAAAGTACAAAAGTATTTGCCTCTCTGAGATGTATAGTGGAGAGGAAGCATAAAGTATTGAAACATGTACATACTCAAATAAAGTAAATGTAGCTCAAACTTGTACCAAAGTAACTGTACTTGAGTAAATGTCCACAGCATGGTTCCACCACAGGGTACAGAACACAGTGTAATGGTTTAGATATGGCATGCTGCCCACAGCTCACAGCTCAATAAGCTGCCAACAGATAAAACTCTGCCCTTCCGATGAGAATCTCTGTCTCTCACATTAAAAAAAAAAAAAAAATCATTAAAGCCAAAGGGTTTTTCTCGCTCTCTGAACACTCTTGCCTTTAACCTATTCAAACCGGGAAGCGAATATTTGTAACCCAAATCTTGGCTTCTGGAGGATTCTACAAATGTCTTCTAAATCCTATCAGTAAAAAAAAAAAGAGCTTATGTTGCTATAATATCAGTGGGTCCCAAATGTGTTTTGTTCCAGGGACCCCCAGAAGCAGCGGTGCAAATCTGGGTTGAGGCTAGAGGGCGTCGCCCGCGTGGGCATTTTTTTTCCTTCTTTTTTTCCCCTCTAATCTAGCTAATTTGACACTGTGTTATGTTAATTCTTCATTACTAATTACTTATGATGCATAAGTCGGTTCAGGTTCTGTTAAATAAGTATTTTTTTAATTTTTATTCTTCTAAAATGGACATGGGGGGGGTCCAATCTGAAGCTCGGGGGAGACAAATCCCCCTCCCCGGGATTTGCATATTCAAAGATTTGCACACATTTTCACAATTTTTTTTCAAAATAGCAGATCTACAAGCTCAGAGCGCGGCACTCTGTGCACTCTGTGCCGCGCTATGATCTTGTAGATCTGCTATTTTTTGTATAGCCAAATAAATCTATAAAATGACACAGATGCGTTTCCGGTCTTACTGAGTTAAAGAGACCATCTTTCAGTCCGTGCACGAGCTCCACGGGGATCTACTACAAATGGGGAGGCTATTTTCCCAAGAGAGTTGATTGATCAGTTAGGCGGAGCATTTATGTGTGTTATCTATTAACCATCTCCATATTTCAACGCGTTTTTTGTCATACTGCAGTGTCACGCTAAAGTCGCGATGTGACGCGTTGTGAACTAGTCTTGGTTTGAGCTCAAACTCACACTTTTCAACATATCTTCATATAATAGGTCCTCACTAATGCTCATGATAAAATGGTACAATTTTTTTCTAATCAGTCTATGTCTCAGAGGAGGGCTGTAGACAGTTCAGAAACCCGTCTACCAGTGATATCATCGATGGGGAATCCAAGCTAATAGAAACTGCAGGCTTTGTATTCCTGGAAAGTTGCAATGCAATAATAGAAGCCATTGTTCTCGCCTTAATAAAAATCAGAATAAAAAATGTGTAATCTTTTTGGAGAAAAAAAATCCTGCCTAACGATGATGTCACTGGTAGACGGGTTTCTGGACTGTCCACAGCCATCCTATGAGACACAGACCAAGTAGAATATTTTTTTATCATTTTATCATGAGCATTAGTGAGGACCTATTATATGAAGATATGTTGAAAAGTGGCAAAGTCGTCCTTTAAACTTCAAGCCATTGGCAAACTGAAAACCTTGAATGTCAAACCGTAAAGCTTCAATTTTAAACCTTAGACCTCGAACCTTAAACTTTGAAAATTAAACATAAAATGTCAAACCTTATATCTCAAACCTGAACATTTTAAATTCCAAACCTCAAACCTTCAATTTCAGACACCTCAAACTTTGAAAGTCAAACCGTAGACCTCAAACCTTTTAACGTTTATCCTAGAACCTCAAACCTCAAACTTTCAACCTTAAATTTCAAACCTTGAATCAGAAACAAATTAATTTGTTTGTCAAGTGAAATAGCAGCGAAATCGCTGCCGCTCAACATTTGTACTCAAGTAAAAGTATCAATACTGCAATATAGAAATGATGTATTGGTATCAAAATGTAGGCAACTTAAAGTACCAAAGGTAAAAGCACTCATTATGCAGAACACAAGAGTGAAAAATAATAATAATGAAATAATAATCAAAATCTACAAAGTAACTAGTAACTAAAGTTTTCAAATAACTCTAGTGGAGTAAAAGTACAAAATTTGCCTCTGAGATGTAGTGGAGTAGAAGTAAACTGACTGAACTGAACTAACTGAACATTGGAAATACTTCAGTAAAGTAAAAATACCTCAAAATTGTACTTAACCCATTAAGACCTGGAACTGTGTCATTTTTAGATTTGAGCTAAAAAGCTTTATTTTACACTTTGGGCTATTCAAAAATAGCAGATATACAAGCTCATAGCGCGGCACCGAGTGCCGCGCTACGAGCTTGTAGATCTGCTATTTTTGAAAATTCGTGAAAATGTGTGCAAATCTTTGAATATATATATTTTTTAAAGCGAACATTTTTAACTCAAATCTTTGCTTCTGGGGGGTCCCTGGAACAAAATATTTTGATGGGGGTCCGCGGCCAAATACATATCATTTTGGGGGTCCTTGACATGAAAAAGATTGAGCACCACTGATATAGAAACATACGTTTTTCAGAAAACTGTTGGGATTTAGGAGACATGTAGAATCGGCTTCAGGTCTCAATGGGTTAATAGCAATAGTTCAGTACTTGAGTAAATGTAATTAGTTACCTTACACCACCGTCACAAACAAACGCACGCACACGCACACACACACACACACACACGCACACACACACACACACACACACACACACACACACACACACACGCACACACACGCACCTATCCACGCACGCGCTCACCTTGTTGAGGGCCCCTATGCTGCGCGACGAGGCGTCGGTGAACAGCTTGCTGTGCAGCAGCATGACGCGGGCGATGAGGTAGAGGCGGAGGAACATGGGCACGCTGAGCACCATGTCCAGGTCGGCCTCGGCCTGCGACGGCGCGTAGGAGAAGGCCAGGCGGGGCGCGCCACTGGAACTTGAAGTCCCCCGGCACCGGGTGCACCGCC
>NW_027660840.1:10000-14069 GCF_963280865.1 Gymnoscopelus braueri
TTCTCCCTCATCTCTCCTCTTTTTTTTCTTTTTTCCCCCACATTTCTACGGTTACACTCACGCTGAAACGTTTTCGTTTTAAAAGCATTATCGTTGCTGTCGGGCAGAAACCTCTTATCTCCATTTTTTTACTTTTTGTATAGGGCGGCATTTTTTCTTTCGTAAATTAAAAAAGTACTCAAATTGTTTACTTAAGTAAAAGTATCAATACTGCAATGTTGAAATACTCTGAAATACCAGTGAAAGTCTGGAATAAAAAATGTACTTAAAGTACCAAAAGTAGAAAGTACTCATTATGCAGAATGTCCCATTTTAAGTTTTCAAATGTATACAAATCTTTTGAAAGCAGCAGATCTACAAGCTCACAAGCTTGTAGATCTGCTGTTTTCAAATGGCCGAAATGTACATAGGGCTGAAGTGGTTAATGTATGTTTTGTGATAATAATCAAAAAGTAACTAGTAACTAAAGTGTTCAAATAATTGTAAAAGTACAATATTTGGATCTGAGATGTAGTGGAGTAGAAGTAAAAGTATTGGAAATTGGAAATACTGAAGTAAAGTACAAATACCTCAAAATTGGACTGAAGTAACAATACTTAAGTAAATGTACTTAGTTACTTTACACCACTGCTACAGCGTCACACAAAATCATCAAAAGTAGCAGATCCGCAAGCTTGTCGATCTGCTATACTTTTGCTCCTTTTGAATTTGAATCCTGAAAAGTAACAGTTTTTGGACAAAATATGTCCAAAAACTGTTACTTTTCAGGATGGAAACCGGGTGGAAACCTCATATTATGAAGTTTCCACCCAACGAGACGATATCTATCTTTTTGCAGCGTTGTGTGTACGGCTGCCATCTATACGGCTCTATCAGAGCAGAGGTGATGCAACTTCCTGCCAGTTAATGGACTGTTTGTGTGCGTCGCTGCAGTCCTGTGAGGTCACAAAGTCACCGCACACACACACACGCACACGCACACGCACACGCACACGCACACGCACACGCACACGCACACGCACACGCACACGCACACGCACACACACACACAAACACAAACACACGGAAAGAGCTTTTTCCACGGAAAGGCTGAGCCCTGAACAATAATAATGACCCGGCTGCCGGGTCAACTGTATTTAACCTGGGGGTGTTGTTGGGACATTAACTTCCACAACCTCGAGAATCAAGGTTCAAGGGGAACATCTTTTTCTTCCCACTAACTCATACAGTTGGTGGAAAGCCTGGCTAGAAGGCAGGTTGGCATGAAATAGGAGCGTTAATGCTACGAAGTCAGACAGGAAAAAAAAAAAGAACTATCTTCACATTTATGGTCAAAAACCTCCTAACTCCACTTGAGCTGTAGTTGGGTAAAGTGATGATAATATAAGGACACATTCAAGTATCTGACAATGTAGAAAGTCGCCATACCAACTTTAATGAGGCAGTATTGTGCTGTTCTAAAAAACATGATTTTTCTCATTTCCTGAAAAGTTAATATTTATTTATTTAGCTGGTTTCTGCCCGACATACAAGATATACAAGTTGCCCACATGAATTTACAGTATGCACTATGAACTTGTAGACTGACTATTCCGTTGAAGAGGGAAATACTTGAGTGTCGAGTGCGTAGTATATAGGGTGTAATAATAATAATAAAAATAAGGTTAAACATAGTTGTTAAGAGCCTCTTTAACCCATTCAATCCGGGAACACATCTTGTGACATAGTAGATCTGCTATTTTGGAAAAATCGTGAAAATGTGTGCAAATCTTTGAATATATATATATTTTAAAGTGAACATTTGTAACTCAAATCTTTGTTTCTAGGGGGGTCCCTGGAACAAAACATTTTGAAATGGGGGTCGGCGGCCAAATATGCATCTAAAAATGTTTTCTAAATCCTATCAGTGGTGCTCCAACTTTTCCATGTCAAGGACCACCAAAATGATATGTATTTTGCCGTGGACGCCCATTTCAAAATATGTTGTTCCAGGGACCCCCAGAAGCACAGATCGGAGTTGAACAAATCGCTTTAAAATGTATATATTCAAAGATTTGCACACATATTCCAAGATTAAAAAAAAAATGCAGATCTACAAGCTCATAGGGCGGCACTCTGTGCCACGCCATGAGCTTGTATATCTGCTATTTTTGAATAGCCAAAGAAATCTTAAAATGACACAGATGCGTTCAAATATACACATACAATATCAAGTACACTTAAGGCCTTTGCACACAGGGTGCGATTAGTCAATCAGTTTTAACCGCATGCGAAAAGACGCACAAATCGAACTGGGTTCGATTGAAAAAAAAAAACGCATCGCATCGCCGTACGGGGTGTGCATGAGGTCATTGAGAACCATGAGTGAGAAAAATCACACCCCTGTCTGCAAAGGCCTTAAAATTTCCGCACTGAAAAAACGGACAATATCATTTTTTAAATGAACACATGGTTCTCAATGACCTCATGCACACCGGCTCCGATTTACCGTGCGGCGATGCGATGCGATGCGGCTGTACGTATGTACAAATTAATGCAAGTAACAGTGTGTGAGAAAAACACACATGGTTATCACGGTTGAATGCCAGTTCCTTTTTGAAATTATTTTTTGTTATTTTCTTTTGGCTGTGTTCAGCATTCTGCAGGGAAAAAGGTTATTTCCAAGCCTTATTGAGCCCCGGGCTGTGAGACATCACCTCACCTCTCACCTGCCACTTCACATTGTCACAAACACACCGTTGCCGGGGTGTTAGTCCTCTATACCTCCTTGCATATCGACGCTGTCGGGGCATAAACCTCTTATCTCCATATTCTAACGTGTTGTGTTTTTTTCCCCGTAAATGAACGCCCTACTCGATCACAGTACAGTGTCACACAAAAGCATCAAAACAGATCTGCAAGCTATTTTTGAATTCGAATCCTGAAAAGTAACAGTTTTGGACGATTTTGTCGCTGTCGGGCACAAACCTCTTATCTTAGCTCGTATCTCCATATTTCAACTAATATGACTAAGTAAGTTTTGTGACTAAATAATAACTTAACTGGATCTGTTGGAGTCTATTTCTTGAAAAGTAACAGTTTTGGACAACGACGATTGTACGTTTTTAGATTGTATCAAGGGGCAAACTGTCACAGTTCACCACATTGATTGATTGATTGATTGATTGATTGATTGATTGATTGATTGATGATTGATTGATTGATTGATTGATTGATTGATTGATTGATTGATTGATTCGATTCGATCGATCGAATCGATCGAATCGATCGATTCGATCGGATCGATCGATCGATATCGATCGATCGAATTCGATCGATCGATCGATCGAATCGATCGATCGATCGATCGAATCGATCGATCGATCGATTGAATGAATACTTTATTAGAAATGTAAAACAGCACATGGTACAGTCAGACATTAAGGCTAAAAGGATAACACAAATAAAGTCTCGGGGACTTGTTTCCATTGTGGTCCTACAGTATGTATTCAATTAATCAACAACAAATTTAAACAATAATACATAATCAAATACAAAACACTATACTTTATGTACAAAGTAGAAAAAAGAAAAATGGCAGCAGTGAATGACACCTCCTTTGGATGGTACATTACATTTGACATAATACCGATTGCTAGTTGCACTATGTCGGGTTGCTAACTTATTTATCCTTCTGTGATAAATGTATTCATGTTTCACTTTTTGGCTGCAACGTTGAGACATAATATTCTAAATTGAATAATTTAACCCTGGACTATGGACATTCACCACACTTATAAGGGTTTTTATTTCTAATGTTTTACACTGTATCACTTACTACTATATTACTTAGTAGTACCCTTATAAGTCCTACTTATTAGTACTAATTACTTAAAGTACCATACGTACTTATACGTATTTTGTCTCCCTGCTTTTCCTCTTGAGACGTTTTAGATGGTGCCAAAGGTCATGTCTCACCTGTATAGACACAGGGTCTGACATGAATTCTGACCTGATGGTCAAGATTTTATTTATCCCCTGAGCAAGCAGGCAGGCGCTCAATGGTAGAAAATGTCAGCACTTGCGCAGG